>NC_090256.1:27624265-27769265 GCF_037325665.1 Littorina saxatilis
AATCCACAGTCGAAGCGGTTGACAGAGCTGTTGTGGTTGAGAGGCAAGGCGGTTTTTTTTGTTTTTTTTCGCTTCAAAGCGCGAAAGAACCAAGGCTTGCTATCGCATGTTCCACTTTATTTACAGCGATGAAAAGTATAACCATCCCAGGTTGAACAGGTGTGCTCATCCAGGTTGTTTTTTTTTTTAAGTGTAAAAGCGCGACTTAAAGTGAGAATGTCTAACAAGAAAACCACCTCTCGTCGCCCCAAGAGCTATTTAGTTTAGGTTGGGGTTCGTAATTATGTGACCACACACCAAGAATACCTGAAGATAAACGTTTGAACGCTGATTTACTCAAATTTAAAACGGCGGTATTTTGAGTAAAAATCACACATCTCTAATTATCATTGTGACGTCTTTTTGCACAAGTCTTAATTTTCGTCCTACCTTTTGCCCCTGAGTGTTTCATGCGCTATTCCTAGAGATACATATTTGAAATTGAGCCTAAAGCCACAGAGTTCGTTATGGGTGTTAACTAGATGACAACACACACGAGGAAGGTCTTATAAGTAGTGTTTGAGCGTTTTATTTTCAAATCTGAATGATGTGTTTGGTAGCCATTTTAGACCGTGATATGTTTCAACGGCCTGTGTGTTTGCTTACATTATTCGAAGCGTTTTAGCCCTGTATGGCACATAATTTGCATGCGTTTGCTAGACTGTAGGTTTAACTTCCTCAATCCAACGGTCTTAGTCTGCTTTGGCAAATGAATATCTATTGATGAGGACTAAATAAAATATGATACGAAATACGAACGGAATCCGGCTCTTGACACAGGAACGCTGGGCGAAGCAAACCGCTGGCTGATTAGAATTCATTTAATTATTTGGCATAGTTAAGAAGCAGTTTTGAGCAAATCATTGCAAGTGTTTCTAAATTACAGTACAGTGAATGTCCCTTTAACGTTGTAAGGTACAAAGCGTCAAAAAAACGTTCAATAATGGCGCCTTCGGTGGACTATCTTTAACCCAGTTTTCGTTATCAGTTGTTTTGGCAAGAGTAATAATCTAGTGAACTGCAATCTGAAATAGTTGCTATTGCAAAAACGAAACTATTATCGGAGAAGATAGGAGCTACCTTGAATTGGAGCCTAATTCTCGTTATTAGTTGTTTTGCAAGTTATAATTCAGTGACCCGGAATCTCCAAAACGTCGCTATTGCAATAACGATAAGTACTATTGAGGAAAAAAAGAGCTACCTTTAAAGAGAGAGGAGGGCGGTGGCAGGGGGCTGGGGGGGGGGGGGGGATGGTACTTTAATTGCGCTTCATGTGGGCTCTGTATCAAATCACGCTGTCCACACATGCTCACACGTAACACATTTCCATTCAAGGTGACAAGGATAAGATGTCACTGTGATGAGTACAGTCATATACTTACAGCGAACATTCACGTATGATAAACGTTCGATAAAAGTTAGTTTAAACATCAACAATAACAAAAGCAACATCTGAAACGAAACAAAAAACAGGGAATTGGGGTGATCTTAACTTGTGGAATAAAGTCGTGCGAAAGTCACAAGTGGAACGCACGTGTAGTTGCGGTATTCTCTGGGGATGCCTCCTGCGCTGTCCCGTGGGAAGGGGTCCTACAATTTGACTGACGATATTGTTTACATTTCCAACATGTTTTCAAACTCAAAGTTCCGTCAAGGCTTATGGACATCCGTACACAAAACAAATCACCTACTGCCTTTAGTGTACACAAAACGTGGACTTTTTCCACTGCCGTCCAATGATGAACACTAGTCTTGAATTATTTAAAGTTAACTCAAACAAAACGAGCAAAAATAACCCCTCGACTATACAAACAAACACATTAAAAGACCTTTTTTTTCTTTTTCTTTTTTCTCTCTCTCTCTTATTTTGGAGGGAGAGGGGGATCTTTTATGGGCACAACATACGGACAGTTTTTGTTGCTGTTTTGTGTGTGCGCTGCTTTTTCTTGTGGAAGGTAGCCATTTTCAAACTATGGAAAATCACGCTGCTGTTGCTGCTGCTGCTACTGCTGCTACTATTTCTACAGACTTGTATAAGTAGACAAGATTAGGACTCACCACCCCCAACCAACCATCCCCTCCTCCATCACCCCACACCTCCCCCATCACCCCATCCCTTCCCCACCACCCCCATCACCCGTCTCACTCCCACCCAGTGCCATATGCCTGTCGTTTGGTACTTTGCAACAGGTAGCTTACATGAACTAGGGACACTATTTTTCTACATAACCGATCATCATTTTAGAATAAGTGTTTTCTTTAAAACATTATGTGTGCAGGGTATCCCGATCATATATTACGGCACAGAGCAAGACTTTCATGGCGGCAACGACCCTCACAACAGAGAGTCCCTGTGGCCGTGTTACAACCAGACGTCTTCCACCTACCTGGTTAGTAGGCTGTCACCTGTTTGGGGTGGACCCGAAACACGGCATTTGCCAAATATCTCGCATTCTACACACAATTTGATAATGTTGAGGGGGAAAACAACACGTAATCCTCAAAAGTGAATCTAATTTCATATTACACTTACTTAATTTCTGAAGAACACACAGGCCTCTTCACTTTGCACCTGCCATTCCATAGTAAAACAATAAACAGTGATTGTTGTAGCGGTCAGATTATATCTAATTAAGCAATATAAATAATTATGTGAACCAATCAAATAAAATGAGTGAGTGAGTGAGTGAGTGAGTGGGTGAGTGTGTTAGTGAGTGAGTGAGTGAGTGAGTGTGTTAGTGAGTGAGTGAGTGAGTGAGTGAGTGAGTGAGTGAGTGAGTGAGTGAATGAGTGAGTGTGTTAGTGAGTGAGTGAGTGAGTGTGTTAGTGAGTGAGTGAGTGAGTGAGTGAGTGAGTGAGTGAGTGAGTTGAATATTGAGTGAGTGAGTGAGTGAGTGAGTGAGTGCGTGAGTGAGTGAGTGAGTGTGTTAAATATTGAGTGAGTGAGTGAGTGAATGAGTAAGTGTGTGATTGAGTGAGTGAGTGAGAAAGTCAAACAATGAAAACAATAAATGAATACGTTCTAAATAAATAAATACAATAAATACATGAATAAAGAAATGAATTAATAAACAAATAAATCAATAAATCAACAAACCAAAAAGCGCGAACACTCAATAAATCAATGCAAGTGTGGAAACAGAACCATTACTGTTCTCATTATCTGTGCAGTTTGTGAAGGGCATGCTGGCAATGCGGCACAGGCTGGCTGTATACTTTCCCCTCAACAACCAGGTGGAGCTGTACGCTGACGATCACCTGATGGTCTTCACACGAGGAGCCCTCTCGCAGGTCCGATCTTGTATTAAAGACATAGTTTTCCCCATTAAAGCCGTTCTTCGCCAAATTGCGCCACTTAGCTGTATAGATACCTAGCGAATGGCCGGCTGAGGGAAAGCCTCATGTTGGATGTAATGGAGTAAGCGAGAGTTATACGGAACCAATCTCCTGGCACCTGAGAGAATAACAAGCATTGAAATGAACAAGCGATTTTCATCCTCTTTGATATATTTCATAAATTTAATTATTTCTGTAGAACTTAATCATTCTTTCAGGATGAAAGTCGCTTGTTCATTTCAATGCTTGTTATTCTGTCAGGTGCCAGGAGATTGGTTCCGTATAACTCTCGCTTACTTCATTACACATGTCGTATGCATTTAGAGCGCTTACTTCCCTTCGGTTATTCGATCTCTAAACAACGCTCTGCCTCATTTCGTTTAAGATTATCATGTTGGATGAATAAAAAAAACCAAGAATTGAAGGTTATTGGAAAGTTTGATTATTGACAAAGCAAAACGTTACATTTACAGTACGTATACCCAGTGGTATTTTAAGTACACAGACAGACAAACCCTCACAGTACAAACTATGATCGTGTCTCAAAAGCGTCGATGAATCTCGCATGCAAGATGCCGGCAAGGTAATCATCTTGGATGACTTCAGATCAACGATCGAAGTATACGTTACTTTTAGAAATAGAACTAAAAGTAAGGAAAACATTTTTAAAACATTGAAATAAGAAAAGTTGTGCTCACCATCTCCAATCTGCCCTGGTTCTTACATTTCAAACCTCCCCTTGGACACTTAGCAAGAATCATCATCTTGACTGCTTCCTGTGCAGATTGGCAATTTTGGAAAAGATTGAAAAACAAATGACAAAATAAAAATGAAAAAAATAAAGAAAAGGTCTGCTCGCTATCTCCGATCTGTCCAGATTTGTGACCCTCCACCACGAAATGAGTCGCATGTTACCTCGCGCGGTTCTGCGCTTGGCTTAATATAAGTCCGGGGAGTCAGGGCCGGACTACCGGGGGGGTTATGGGGGTTGCGCAACCCCCCCCCCCCCCCCCCTAGCCTAAACATGTACCTTACTTATTTAATTTTTTTTTATTATTGCTTATTTTATGCCGTTTCATGCAAGGAGCGACCATTTTCCTATCTCAGAATATGACCTACCCGTCAGCTTCAGGGGGCTTCGCCCCCTGACCCCCACAACGAGGGGGGGGAGGGGGGGTGGGTTCTAGGGTTTCCGGACCCCCCCCCCCCCCCCAGCCAAAAAATAAAAATATTGAATGAGGTATATATGCATTTCTTTATTTTACATTGAGTTTCAATTTTTGGGGTATTAATCAGTGACAAAATCTGCTGCCTGAAACTGGTAATGATCATCCTCAGAATGCACCAGATTGCACCATTTTGCATCCTTTTTTCAAAATTTTCCGGGGGGGCATGCCCCCGGACCCCCCTAGCAAGCTAGGCGCTTCGCGCCGTCGGCTCGGCGCTTCGCGCCTTCACACCCATATCTTCACAATATACTTTTGAAAAAAACCAGTCATAAAATGAACTGATCCACCCCTGCCGCCAGGGGGGACATCCCCCTGGGCCACCACTGGCAACCCCCCCCCCCCTCCTCTTCGCCTAGTCCGGCCCTGGGAGTGTCTGGTAACAGTGTGAGGGTCACCTTAGTCACAGGCTTATAACTCAAACAGTTTTCGCTCTTTTCTAAAACGCTTTTCACCACTGGATAGAGCATAAAAAAACTCTTTAAGAAAATGTACAAATATGAAAATCATGCAAAGGTGACATGCGACTCAATTCGTGGTGGAGGGTCACATTTGTACATGGGAGCCATCCCTTCCCTTGGAGATATACAAAACAATTGTGCTTCCTGTGCAGTGTGGAGACTTTGTGATGTTAGCCTAATGCCGAATCGTTTACACAAAAGTGACCTCATCTTTGAGTATGAATTATTAAGGATAACCTTCCTTCCCGTGTAGACGGTCTTTCAAATGATCATAGTTCCATTTAGGTCTTTACATGGGAAATGATGATCCTTCCATATGAAAACATACCAGAAATCCACAGCCTAGCTGCTGTCTGTGAAGAATTAGCATTTTTGCTGAATTGATTTTGTACCCGAACCTTTGTCAAACTGCAAAATGAATCCATCAACAATTCTAGAATTCAATCTGCGCGGGAAGCAGCCAGGCCCTGGGGTGTGTTATTTTTGTTGTTGTATATTTATTTTTTATTTTTTTTCCAAGCGGAAGAATAACCGTAGCACACGTAAAAGACGGATAATTATCTTACACGAGAAGAAAAGAAAGGTTATTCGACTCTTCTTTGTCTTTCATGAGTTTGTGTGTGTGTTTATAATGATCCAATAGAAAGCCACTTCCATTTGCAGGCAGGTAACTCATGTAAAAGGCACGGCTACGGCAAACAAAACTGATGTACACTTGCATATATCCGTTTGAACAGTTTGGTTTGGTTGAAACATTTTAACTTAGACTGTAACTCGTGAAGTTCGTCTTGTAGTTGGGAACATATCGTCATCCTGTCTATGCGACAGTTCCTGTATTATTGTCTTGTTTACCTTGGCCGTGTGCCTACTCTATTGTTCAAACTGCTGGCTTTAAAGCGAGAACTTGAAGTTTAGCAAGTATCAAACTTATTTGTTTGTACTGTTGCAGATTCTCGTAGCGATAACCAATGTTGGCCAGAATGCAAACATCACCAGAACACTTACCAACCTGCCTTTCAAAGACAAGACAAGTATGCACGGCTTGTCTGTCTGTCTGTCTGTCTGTCTGTCCGTCAGTCTCACGGCCTGTCTGTCTCGTCTGCACATGTGTGTGTAAGGTGTGACTCTCTTACTGTCTATATGTCTGCCTTTCAGCCTACCTTTTTGTCTTTCTGTGTTTGCTTACTTAGTTACATCCGCAAGTTCGTCTGTCTGTATGTGTCTGATTTATTTCACGTTATAGGCATTGGGCTCGATTGTATTCAAAGAAATAGTCTTTGATAAGAGAATGCAAACCAGCAACACAAAATTTTATTTTTTTTTAATTTAAAATGCAAACATTGACTGATATCTTACAATAAACATCGTTCTAAATGGATTTGATGACGTTAATGTGCAGCCTTCATCAACGTAGACCATGCTAATGACACGCTAGTGGTCCAAAACGCTTCCTTCACGATCAGTCTGCAGCACGGCTACCCAAAGGTCTACGTTCTGGAATTTGCCGTCAACACTACACAAAGCGATACGTCACGCCGCGGTAACAGATCCCATGACGTCATCACTATCTGCGCACTGTGGGCGTGGGCTGTTGCCAATGTTGTCACTTTCGTTGGATCGCTGCTTGTCCATTAGAACATCTGTTTAGCGTAGATATATTGTTTAAAAAGATCGGGGATGGGTGTCTGTGTGTTTTGGTTGGGGTGGGGGGAATGTTGTGACGTTCACAGATTAGTTGTAAAACTGTTCATATCCGGCTGTAAAATTCGGTATTTTAACCACTGGAGGATAAGCAAAGGGCATTTTGTTTTGTTTTTGTTTATTTCTGTGTTTTCGGCATGTCTGTCTTGAACACAAATACCCGCTTAATTGTTTCCATCATGTTAAGCGGCGAAAGCCTACAGGTTGTTTGTTTTCCATCATAGCCTAGTTGTTTTGAACACAAAATTGCGCATGACTATACATGTATGTGTTTGTTTTTCGATCATAAACGTTTTGAACAAGAATGCCCACCTGACCGTATGCTTGTTTTCAATTATGACAGCTACACGCCTAATCGTTTCTTGTTTTCCATCATGATTGTTTGGATAACGAATACACGCCTAACCGTTTTGCTCACTTTTCGTCGTGATTCTTTTGAACACTAACACACGACCGACTGTTCTTGCCTGAAACCAAGAGTATGCTTGATTTCTTTTTTTCTTTTTCTAAACAACATGTTTGCTTTGCTGTAAAAATAACAGTTGAATCATCGGTCTACGTGTTGCTTTTGATTACAAGTGCTCTCTTTTTTTCGTTTAAAGAACGGCACAGTTGTTCATGTGAAAACGATTTGGCTTACCATTACAGACCTGTCCGGACTGTTACAAAGAGTAAACCCATCCATCCACTTTGACTCAAACCAAAAAGCAACTGCCTGACTGCTTTCTACGCAGGTTATCAATAACAGATACTCCTTCTTCTTCTTTGTTCATGGGCTGAAACTCCCACGTTCACTCATGTTTTCACATGAGTGGGTTTTTACGCGTATGACCGTTTTTACCCCGCCATTCAGGCAGCCATACGCCGCTTTCAGGGGAAGCATGCTGGGTATTTTGGTGTTTCTATAACCCACCGAACTCTGACATGGATCACAGGATCTTTTCTGTGCGCACTTGGTCTTGTGCTTGCGTGTACACACGAAGGGGGTTAAGGCATTAGCAGGTCTGCACATATTAAGTTGACCTGTGAGATCGGACGACCTTCCGATTAGGAGGCCGATATCTTATCCACTAGGCCACTCCGCCCGTCTGGTAACAGATACGAGTGTTAAATCTGTTAAAGCTGACGAATTTTTATCAACATTACCATAATCGCCTTTTGGGCCATTTATGGACATAGCTCACGGAGCGTGGCTGAACAACTAGGCAGGACAATAATCAGATACGAGGCTGACTTTCACGTGTGTATGATAGAAGAGTGGATTACTAGAAAACAAATCTCACTGTTCCAAATGAAAGCATATATTCTTGTCTTTCAATTACGTATATAATTTAGTTTTTGTCCAAGTAGAAAACTCTTTGTTCTGTGTTCCTGTTATATTTGCACTCTGATGGAAAAACAGCGAGCCAAAGATGTCTAAGATATGTATGCCACGTTAATTATGAGTGTTTTGTTTTTCTTTGACCTTTATGCAAAAAGGGTATTTTTTCAAGTGTGCTTTCTTTGAAATAGAAATAAAGTTGTGTAACACTAGATGCTTTTTTCTTGTTGACTGTTGTTGTTTTGTATGTATTAAATAAAGTCATAATCAAGGCGCTTATCCAAATGATGCTAGTGTGTACTTTGAGGGACATTTTAATGCACAAAATGGGAGAAAGAAAGTGCCACCGCCGACTGTTACGTTTCTGCTCTCTCTCTCACACACACACACACACACACACACACACACACACACACACACACACACACACACACACACACAGATCTCAAATGTGAAGATTTATTAATCCTTTAACCCAATTTGAGGCACACTGGACATAATTATGATTATTGCACTTTGCATGTGAATTCTTCTGGGTGATTTCTCCAAAGGTTTGTTCTCTTTTTTGTTTAACTTTTATGTGAAGTGCCATCTTTCAAACATTGAAAGAGACACCCCCCCCCCCCCCCCCCCCCATTTGATTCTCAAATTGTGGAATAATGTCACACTGAAACGCAAGTGACACTTCCAGAAGTACAAACGATAGAAAAGAACTTCTTCTCTTTTGCTTTGCATTCTCTACATACTTTCAGAATAGTCAAATTACAGAGAACAGTGCACTCTTTCAACATGCATGTTGCTGCATTTCCCGCACACTGTCACCATTTCCAAATAATGACTGATATGCTATGAAACGACAAGTCAAACAAATTTATTACACACAATACAAGAAAAGCACATGTTCATACGACTCTCCCTCGTCATTTCTCATTACAGTGGAACCTCCCTTTTACGACCCCCCCCCCCTCACCCCCCAAATAGAAGACTCCCTTTCTCATTAGACCCCCCGATAAAAGACCCCCTCCCTCTTTAAGACCCACCCTCCAATAGAATACTCGATACCCCCCAAGCCCTTTGAAGACCCCTAACGCCCGGTAGCAGACCCTGTTTTTTTCAAATTTTAAAGGCACAGTAAGCCTCCCGTAAACCATCACAGATACGGTCAGGCTTTTACACACAGTACAAACACCCTTTCATTTAAACACTCACCGATTAAGAACATCCTAGGTGCCCTCCGTAAAGAGCGAACAATTTTCAAAGAATTTATTTTTGCGTGGTTTATCTTACCCCTGAGCCATCGTGAACCCGTGTGATCCAGTTTCCCTTTTTCACAATGTAGTCGTCAGTTAGTCATTTGAATGCGACTCGATGTGAGCTTATCTACAATAGCACGTTTTTATGCACGAAACAAACGGCTGTGGTTCACAAGAACTCTAGCGATGGCTTTTGACTGTTGAGAGGAACGGCGATATGCCGCATAAACCGTTGTCTGCTACGACCCTTGCGTGACCCTGCTTCCGGGCTTTTCTTTTTTCAAACTTTCACAACTTCGAATTGCACTGATCTTGTCTTGATGAAAAAAGAATTCTTTTATGATTAAAGAATGTTTGTGTAACAAGCTGTCAATTTATCATTTAGATTTTAAAAGTTAGGTCTAGCGCAAAAACGCACCACGGTCCAAAAACATTCTGATAATCATCGATCCACGGCTATCGCGAGTTTAAGGGAAGTAACTCATTTTTGACCTGAGTTCAGGATGGGTCCAAAAAGTGTTCGAGACAATCTGCAAAATTAATTCTTTAAAAATTGTTCGCTCTTTACGTAGGGCACGTCTAGGATGTTCCCGTTTGGTGAGCGTTCAAATGGAAGGGTGTTTGTACAGTGTGTAAAAGCCTGACAGTATCTGTGATGGTTTACAGGAGGCTTACTGTCCGGGCGTGATTTCCGGGATATTCATAACAGCCGTCCAGTATCAAAACGAGGCGCCATTGTTGTAAAGGGCCAAGTCCACGAAAATAAATTCTTTGAAAATTTCTCACGCTCGACAGAAAGCAACCAGGATGTTCCCGTTCGGAGAGCGTTCAAATGGAAGTATGCTTGTACTGTATGTAGACGCTCGGGGAGCTCTGTGATGGTTTACGGGAGGCTTACAGCTCTTTTGAGCAGTGTTAAAGCATACAGTTTTATTTTGTGACTACAAAATCCGTAGATTACATAGGTTCCAAATACATCGTTTTCCAGTATCTGGTTCGTGTCTAGCTACTAATCAAGGTAGAAACAACCAGGTACGAAAAAAATGTAGAAGAAAACATAATAATGGAAGCGCTTTTACAATGCGAATCGGTGAAACATAAATAAAGACATACAACTTTAAAATACAAACTGAAAGTCAGTGAAAAGTCAAGGACATAAGGCTCATGGTCTCAGGTCAAAGGCAAAACACAATTTGAGAAGACGTCACATACAAGCTGTGTTACTTACTCTGCATGCCTCCCCATAAATTGACAAGCAAATTCGATAACACAGTTTGTCTTGGTGAACTCGTCATACCAGCAGTTGAAAATCGTGTATCAGGTCATCGCTAGGCTGTGCATGACTGTATCGATATCATATATCATTAAATAGCAAGTTTAAATTTGTTTTTTCTTCAGACGTTGATCCACCAGTATTTGACAACGGTTGCCATGGCAATATCGAGGTTTATGCTGCTCCATTAGGACAACAAACTTTCGTCAATTTGACAGCTCCTACAGCGTCAGACAACTCGGGTGACGTCATTCAAGTAACCAGTGACGTCAGGTCTGGAAGTGCATTTCCCCTTGGCACGACCATTGTGACGTATACAGCAACTGACGCCAGCAAAAACAGGAATTCATGCTACATCAACGTTAGCGTATCAGGTATACGTTGTTACTAATAATAGAAATCAAGTCGCTGAAAGCGATATCAAAACATTCAGTCAATCTGTCGGCCTGAACCAAAAAAGATCGACACGCAGAACCCCCGGATCAGTCATCATCGAGACTAGTAAGGCCTGACTAGACGACACCCGAAGATCGATTCGGGTCGCGCTGGTCTCCGTGGAGCATTGTAAGTCAAGTCTTACTGGTCGCACCAAATGCAAAGAGGGTCTGATCCCGGGTTTTCAGTGTTGATCTTTTTGTGTCAGGCCGACTGATTGACTTCATGGTTTGATATTGTTTCACGCGACTTGTTTTTCTTGTTCGTTGTTTTCTTCTTCTTCTTCTTCTTCTTCTTCTTCTTCTTCTTCTTCTTCTTCTTCTTCTTCTTCTTCTTCTTCTTCTTCTTCTTCTTCTTCACCTAAAACCCGTGTTACGTGTCGAACGTAAGTTACATATTCAAAATTGCAGCTGGTGTTCCTCTCGCGTGTTGCAGCATTGCAGTGCGACACACCTGACCTACAGCCGAGTAATGCAACTGGATACAGCCCGATGCTAGAGAACTGTCCGGACGGCTACGTGCACGGTGCAAGCTGCACGCTGAACTGTACCCATGGTTATCGACTGCAGGGGATAGACACCGTCACGTGCGAACGTGACGACAGTACACACCCGCCAACTATGAGCTGGAAGTGGTCGGGGACCGATGCTGTCAAACCAAAGTGCAAGGGTATGTCATTCTTACGCTGCAAGCTGTCGAACTACAGTGTAGAGTAGTAGTTGTTTATCCACCTGGCGTAGATTTTACACTATACAGATGTATACAAACTATGATGAAAAGAGGTCTAATAGTTTTACACCCGATGCTGTGAAATCATGATGCAGAGATGAGTAGATTTTACACTAGATGCTGTCAAACCACGATGCAGAGGTCTTTAGTTGCTTTATATTTCTGGACTAAATGAAAGAGGAATGTTCATTTTACACTTGATGCTGTTAAAACACCGTGCAACGGTATCCAGGCTTTACACTGTACGCCGTCAAACCACGATGCAAAGGTATGTAGTTTTTAATTCGATGGTATTAAACCATGAAGCAGAGATATAACGGTTTTTGACTCACCTGAGTAATTGGTGAGTATTAGGATTCATATGCACGCTCTGAAACTTTGCACGCTCTTAGAGTTGGATAATCTCACGAAGTGACCCCACTTTGGTTGACTCTTGTCAAATGTGGGGGTCACAGCGGGGTAATGTTGGTTTCATAAAAGAGTATACATATTTTGTTTTCGGCTAGCCAAAACTCAATTTGGGAAAGAAAATGAGACATTATTATGAATCTTGTTAAAAAAAAATCTCTTTTTTCGAAAATAATTTGGTGGATGTTAAAAACGTCAGGCTAGTGATGGTGATTGGAAGTAGGTTGGTTTGGATATAATTATGTAAAATATACGTAGGGTTGAATGGATTGAAACAGGTCACATAAGGATCAAGTTTGTGTCAATCAGTCGTGAAAGCTCTCTTGAACATTATTTTATGAAGCTGTAACAGCTTTTTTTTTTTTTTTTTTTTTTTTTGGGGGGGGGGGGGGGGGCGGTATCATACGTAGTGCAATCCTCTTTTTAAGAACTACAAACCCCTAATGGACATGACGAAGGGGAGTCGTATAAAGCATTTGCTTTTCTTGTTTTACTCGATGCTGTCAAACCATGTAGCAGAGGTTTGTAGAATTGGCACTGAATGCTGTCAAACTATAGGGCACAGGCATGTAGCTAGTAATTACACTCGTTGTACCATATTTTGAAGTAGCTGTGTCAATTAAGCGCGACACCCTGAACAGTTGTATGAGAGGGGAATTTGTTTTATTTACGTTTAAAGTGCAAGCCAGTTTCTTGCATTTTCGGTCAATAACTTTCCTTTTTAAACGCCATATAAAACTGACCTTTGAAGGATACAGATTAATAATGTATCTCTGAGTGTGCTGCTTGTGTTGGGTGGGTCCGACTAGTACCGTAATAATCATACTGCACGAAAGATTTAAGCGTTGAATACAAATGGCATTGATATATTTTGTCAGTACATTCATTTTTCGGTAGTTTTTGCTTTTGTGTGTGTGTGTGTGTGTAGTTTTCTGTTATTCTTGTTCTTTTCTTTTCTGTTCTGTTCTTTTTCCTTTCTTTTTTTCTCTTTTCTTTTCTCTTTTTCCGTTCTTTACTTGTCGTTCTCTCCGATGTATTCTTGGTTCTCCCTTATAAAGAGGTCTGGTCGGAATGTCTTGGAGTTTTCTTCCTATGACATTAAAAGACAGCATTGACTTTGTGTTAAATTGCAGAGGACAACTGCCCACCCTTGTCACCCCCGAAGAACGGTGCTTTGAGTTGTTACCAAGGCAACAATGCATGGGATTGCTTCATGTCCTGCAGTGCGTTATGGGATGTACCCATTCAAACAGAAGACCGTTTTGTGTGCTCCAGCGATTTGCAGTTCTGGATACCCGACTTTGTCCCAGATTGTGTTGGTGAGTATTTTACAGCTGTGACGGTGATGATGCTGCATTAACCGCACAGCCCTTTCCGTGTAAACGATTCGGCCCGGTGTAGTATCCCGTTTAGTCCCCCCTCTGAAAAGGGCCTCCGGGGGACTTTTCAGAGCTAAAAAGGGCCCCCGGGGGACTTTTTCAGCTCTAAAAAGGTCCGCCTTCACCAATCAAGCCTCGTTTTTGATTGGCCCCCCTACAGCAATGTTGGCCCCTGCTCGCATCCCAGATGGTCTCCCCTTTGAAAAGGTCCTCCCCGCCCCCTTTTTGACTGCGGATCCGCAGTCCTACATCTTACTTTGGGTGTTTTATGGGTTTTTTCTCACTTTCATCTCCCACTTTCAACTTCACAACATAAGTTTGTAGTTTGCAATTTCAGCAAACAAGCTGTCGTCCATCTTGAATCAACTTTAAGTTTAGAACAAAGTGACGTCACTATCCGATGTCACAATTGCCTTGCGAAGCGGTCGAGTATAGATCTATGGGTCGAAGTTCATGTAATTGTTTCTTGACTCAATTTTCTCTCAGTGGACATCTGGGCCACGTGATGATACAGTGTAATAACTAGCCCGAAATTGCTTTAAAAACAAAAGGGGGGGCCTTTTCGGGGGGGGGGAGACTATCTGGGATGCGAGGGGAGGCCAAAATTGCTGTAGGGGGGCCAATCGAAAACAAGGCTTGATCGGTGGAGGCGGACCTTTTTGGAGCTGAAAAAAAGTCCCCCGGAGGCCCTTTTCAGAGGGGGGACTAAACGGGATACTACACCGGTACCATCTCAGATCTGACCAGGTTTTTGCATGGAATTATACCATCCCTCTATTTTGACACAAGAATCCACATCATGGAAGCTTTTTGTGCAGAGTTGACATTTTCGATTAATTCACTTTTTAAGGCTGAAAGTGTCAGTCTGCACAACTAATTCAGGAAGAAATTCTCGTTGATTTTTGGTATGTACGTGTCTATAAGTAGACGGATGGCCTTATCCCGTGTACAATCCTGGGCAGATCTGTGTCTGTGCTAGCACTACCAAGGCCTGGTTGAGTGAAGGTAACCAAATGTCATAAGTTCAGTCACTGTCTCTGTGCTAGTTTAACCAAATGACAGTTCAAATGTCAGCGAGTTACTTCACTGTCTCACGGAAAAGGCCCAATTGAGTAAGCGTAAGTTACTAACCAAATGTCAGTAAGTTCATACACTGTGTCTGTGTCAGCACGAACAAGGCCTGGTTCAGTGAATGTAACTAATAGTCTCTCTCTCCCTCTCCCCCTCTCTCTCTCTCTCTCTCTCTCTCTCTCTCTCTCTCTCTCTCTCTCTCTCTCTCTCTGTCTCTCTCTCTCTCTCTCTCTCTCTCTCTCTCTCTCTCTCTCTCTCTCTCTCTCTCTCTCTCTCTCTCTCTCTCTCTCTCTCTCTCTCTCTCTCTCTCTCTCTCTCTCTCTCTCTCTCTCTGTACTAGTGTAACCAAATGTCAGTAAGTTACTTCACTGTGTCTGTGTCAGCACGAATAAGGCCTGATGGAGCGAATGTAACTAAGTGTCAGTAAGTTAATAAACTGTCTATGTGCTAGTCAGTGTAACCGAAATGTCAGTAAGTTAATTCAGTGTCTCTGTGCAGCACGAACAAGGCCGGGTCGAGTGAGGATGCTGGCAGAGGTGCTGTACTTTGCCGGAAGTTGTGATATCTCCACGGAACAGTTACGTCACACCTTTACTTCACGCATCAACCAGACGATCTTTGGCGGTGTCTGCTCCAGGATACCCACCTGTGTTGCCGAGAACATTGAGGTACGTACGTACGTATTGTACACGTTTAAATTACTTCATTTTTTTTAAACAAAAATATGGAAGACACGGGCGAATGAAAGATACCGTTCTTCCCGCGTACACTGCCACAGATCGTTTCAGGCTATTACACTACATAAGAGCATCCTTTCACTTGGATACATGCAACAACAACAACAACAACAACAACAACACCAATAACAACAACAACAACAAAAACAAAAACACACAACAATAACAACAACACGCAACAATAACAACAACAACAATAACAACACACAACAAAAATAACAAGTCGCGTAAGGCGAAATTACTACATTTAGTCAAGCTGTGGAACTCACAGAATGAAACTGAACGTAGTCCGCCGCTAGTGCAAAAGGCAGTGAAAGTGACGAGCCTGTTTGGCGCTGTAGCGGTTGCGCTGTGCTTCATAGCACGCTTTACTGTACCTCTCTTCGTTTTAACTTTCTGAGCGTGTTTTTAATCCAAAAATATCATATCTATATGTTTTTGGAATCAGGAACCGACAAGGAATAAGATGAAATAGTTTTTAAAACGATTTCGGAAATTTAATTTTAATCATAATTTTTATATTTTTAATTTTCAGAGCTTGTTTTTAATCCAAATATAACATATTTATATGTTTTTGGAATCAGAAAATGATGAAGAATAAGATGAACGTAAATTTGGATCGTTTTTTAAATTTTTTTATTTTTTTACAATTTTCAGATTTTTAATGACCAAAGTCATTAATTAATTTTTAAGCCACCATGCTGAAATGCAATACCGAAGTCCGGCCTTTGTCGAAGATTGCTTGGCCAAAATTTCAATCAATTTGATTGAAAAATGAGGGTGTGACAGTGCCGCCTCAACTTTTATACAAAAAGCCGGATATGACGTCATCAAAGACATTTATCGAAAAAGAGAAAAAAATGGTCTGGGGATATCATTCCCAGAAACTCTCATGTCAAATTTCATAAAGATCGGTCCAGTAGTTTAGTCTGAATCGCTCTACACACACACAGACGCACACACGCACACACACACACACACACACACACACACATACACCACGACCCTCGTCTCGATTCCCCCTCTATGTTAAAACATTTAGTCAAAACTTGACTAAATGTAACAACAAAAATAACAACAACAACTACTACTACTACTACTACTACTACTACTACTACTACTACTACTACTACTACTACTACTACTACTACTACTACTAACTACTACTACTACTACTAAACAAAAACGTCACGCTGTTTTCTGTGACGAGTACGAGTTTGTTGCTGAATTAATTCAACATAGACATTGGTTTCATTTACGACATAATAAAGAGTCTCTCTGTGGCAACATTACGCTGTTCATTTTGAGCAAAAGGTTAAAACTGAAGTGTAATCTTATCTTGTGTAAACACATTGGTGGATCCATGTTGGTGAACTGTCTTGCTGATGATCAAATCTGAAACAAGGGTAGCTTAAGACGCCGTTCCAGCTAGGCTTGTCGCTGCAGTATGTTCTAAACATTATTTAGACTTCTCAAGATATGTTCTTCTTTCGACTAGTTGTCTTCCTCAAATATCCGGCGCAACTTATTTAACAAACCCTTTGTACAAGTTAAAGTAGTGCTCACATCTTTCACAACATTTGTTTTTGGTTCATGCTTGTGTAGCCTATATAAATTGATCACCTCTGTCCGACTATGTGTGTGTGTGTGTGTGTTTGTGTGTGTGTGTTTGTGTGTGTGTGTGTGTGTGTGTGTGTGTGTGTGTGTGTCTGTGTGTATGTGTGAGTGTATTTGTGTGCGTGCGTGCGTGCGTGCGTGCGTGTGTGTGTTTGTGTGTGTGTGTGTGTGTGTGTGTGTTGTTTCCGAAGACTTAATTCTGAAACAGTTTTTTCATTTATTCATTCATTCCTGCATTATTATTTAAAGGCCAACATCCGCGGGAATTTTTCTCCTGGAGCGACCTAAACTTGAACCCGTCGCTATTCTTGGATGTCTGTTTACTTCGTGTTGCACGCAAAAATTGAGCGACTTCCTTGCCGCGTGGATTGACGAAGCTGTTTTATTCTCGTGACTGAAAACACTGCAGTGCGTGCAGTTTTATTCTGTGGGTTCGACAGATTGACTAAATGTTGTAATTTTGCTTTCACGAATCAGGAACCGACAAGGAATAAGATGAAAGTGTTTTTAAATTGATTTCGACAATTTAATTTTGATAATAATTTTTATATTTTTAATTTTCAGAGCTTGTTTTTAATCCAAATATAACATAATTATATGTTTTTGGAATCAGAAAATGATGGAGAATAAGATGAACGTAAATTTGAATCGTTTTATAAAAACTTTTTTTTTTTTATACAATTTTCAGATTTTTAATGACCAAAGTCATTACTTAATTTTTAAGCCACCAAGCTGAAATGCAATACCGAAGTCCGGGCTTCGTCGAAGATTACTTGACCAAAATTTCAACCAATTTGGTTGAAAAATGAGAACGTGATAGTGCCGCCTCAACTTTCACGAAAAGCCGGATATGACGTCATCAAAGACATTTCTAAAAAAAAACGAAAAAAACGTTCGGGGATATCAATCCCAGAAAATCTCATGAAAAATTTCATAAAGATCGGTCCAGTAGTTTGGTCTCAATCGCTCTACACACCATCCGGCTTTTCGTGAAAGTTGAGGCGGCACTGTCACGCTCTCATTTTTCAACCAAATTGGTTGAAATTTTGGTCAAGTAAAAACAAATTTTTTTTTATTAAACGATTCAAATTTACGTTCATCTTATTCTCCATCATTTTCTGATTCCAAAAACATATAAATATGTTATATTTGGATTAAAAACAAGCTCTGAAAATTAAAAATATAAAAATTATTATAAAAATTAAATTGTCGAAATCAATTTAAAAACACTTTCATCTTATTCCCTGTCGGTTCCGGATTCCAAAAACATATAGATATGATATGTTTGGATTAAAAACACGCTCAGAAAGTTAAAACGAAGAGAGGTACAGAAAAGCGTGCTATCCTTCCCAGCGCAAGTACTACCCCGCTCCTCTTGTCAATTTCACTGCCTTTGCCATGAGCGGTGGACTGACGATGCTACGAGTATACCTCACGCCGGAACCTCGGCTGTACCCGCGGATAACCGCAGGCTCTGCAGGCTGTTCACCGCAGACAGAAATTGTCAACACGAGTGGTGAGTGTCTGCACAAAATCGTCTCTGCTTTCTCTAAAATGACATATCATTACAAAACTATTGTTTGTACTTCAACCTAAGGTATTATAGCACCCTACCATCGATTTAATTTTTTCCTTTCGTTCGAATGTGAAGGCTGAGCTTCGAGTATTTGTGCATTTCCTGTAAAAAGTGCCAACATTCTGACTTTACACATTTATTACGGAAATCCAAGCTTATTAAACAAGCTGCAGAAGTCAGAATTTTGGTACTTTTTACAGGAAATCCACAAATACTCGAAGCTCAGCCTTCACATACGAACGAAAGGAAAAAATTAAATCGATGATAGGGTGCTATAATACCTTAGGTTGAAGTACAAACAATAGTTTTGTAATGATATGTCATTTTAGAGAAAGCAGAGACGATTTTGTGCAGACACTCACCACTCGTGTTGACAATTTCTGTCTGCGGTGAACAGCCTGCAGAGCCTGCGGGTATCCGCGGGTACAGCTGAGGTTCCGGCGTGTATACGGTCTTGCTGAAAAATTGCATTGCGTTCCGTTTCATTCTGTGAGTTCGACAGCTACTTGACTAAATGTTGTATTTTCGCCTTACGCGACTTGTTTTTACATTTAGTCAAGTTTTGACTAAATGTTTTAACGTAGAGGGGGGAATCGAGACGAGGGTCGTGGTGTATGTGTGTGTGTGTGTGTGTGTGTCTGTCTGTCTGTGTGTGTGTGTGTAGAGCGATTCAGACCAAACTACTGGACCGATCTTTATGAAATTTGACATGAGAGTTCCTGGGAAAGATATCCCCTGACGTTTTTTTCTTTTTTTCGATGACGTCATATCCGGCTTTTTGTAAAAGTTGAGGCGGCACTGTCACACCCTCATTTTTCAATCAAATTGATTGAAATTTTGGCCCAGCAATCTTCGACGAAGGCCGGACTTCGGTATTGCATTTCAGCTTGGTGGCTTAAAAATTAATTAATGACTTTGGTCATTAAAAATCTGAAAATTGTAAAAAAAAAAAAATGTTTTTAAAACGATCCAAATTTACGTTTATCTTATTCTTCATCCTTTTCTGATTCCAAAAACATATAAATATGTTATATTTGGATTAAAAACAAGCTCTGAAAATTAAAAAATATAAAAATTATTATTAAAATAAAATTTCCGAAATCGATTTAAAAACAATTTCACCTTATTCCTTGTGGGTTCCTGATTCCAAAAACATATAGATGTGATATGTTTGGATTAAAAACACGCTCAGAAAGTTAAAAAGAATAGAGATAAAGAAAAGCGTGCTATCCTTCTCAGCGCAACTACTACCCCGCTCTTCTTGTCAATTTCACTGCCTGTGCATCGAGCGGTTGACTGACGATGCTACGAGTATACGCTCTTGCTGTAAAAATGCAGTGAGTTCAGTTTCATTCTGTTAGTTCGACAGCTTGACTAAATGTTGTAATTTCGCCTTACGCGACTTGTTTTCTCTTGTACATTCTCAGCAGAATTCTTTTAGTTCAACCCAATGTACTGCCCAGATAACATCTTGTTTACTGTCGGCGTTGTTTTCATGCATTGTACCACGTTCTATGATGTTTTGGATACATAAATAACAAGTCGCGTGAAGCGAAATTATAAAAAAAACGCTGGCGCTGGACCCGAGTACTTAGACTGGCTCGCTCCCTCAGTATGAAAGTTTTTGTCTTGTGCACGTGGATTTAAAAAAAAAAAATTATTTTTATTTATTTTACACAATTACAAAAATTATTAGAGTAAAAAAACCCATTAAAACGTTCATAATAAACAATAGTAAACAAGAATTAAAAAAAACACACACAAAAAACATAGACCACACATGCCGGGAATCGAACCCGGATCACTTTGGCCATAGGTGGACGTGCTACGACAACTTTACTAGAGTTGTGCGCCTTGAATCACTGTGTCCCTGTCGCTCTCTCTCGTGCTCTCTGTCTCTCTTTCAGTCTCACCGAGACCAAAAACTGCATTGTAGTTTCTTTGCCGAGACCAAATCCCCACCCGCTGCTGCGCTGGCTGGCTTGCAAATCGTCTCGCATGCGATACGCATGCTTTTCTCGTGATCGGCGGTTCTTTTTGGCGAACTGCCTCGGGTTCAAGTTTAGGTCGCTCCAGGAGAAAAATTCCTGTGGATGTTGGCCTTTAAGTTATTGAGACATCCCAGTGCACTAAGGGATTTATAGAGCAAATCGAGAAAATTCATTATTGAACGAAGCGCATAGCGCTGAGTTCAATAATTATTTTCGAGATTTGCTCTATAAATCCCTTAGTGCACTGGGATTGTTTCAATAACGATATTGTCAGTACCGCCATAGAAAAAAGAAGATTCCAAGCGCACATTTTGCAACGCGCATTTGAATAGGCATAACTGTGTGGTCAGGTCGTGTACAGTAAAGATCTACTTTTGTGTGGGGTGTCTCAAGTGTGCACAGTGTCGTGCTTTCGTCACACGCATTTTAATTTCTGTTGGTAAATTCCAGTGTAGCGTTAATCTGAACAGTGATGATCTTTCAGAGAGACCTCATTTGAACTCGGAGAAAGGGCTGTGCTCTTCATTATTTGCGATTCGAAACCTCCAGTCGAGCTTCGACGGATTGACTGTGCGGAGTGACTCCCCTTGAATTGACTCGAAGCCGCGGGACTCGACGGTTCGCACATTTTCAAAACAAATGTGGCATATTTCTCGTCTTTAATCTTCACTCATCGGGGAGTCTGATACTAAATATGAACGGTAAGAATGCTCTGAACCCTACACGTATTATATCCCCATCGTTTTTTCGTTCACATTTGCCCAACATGTTAATTTGCTGAGCGGGGTTTATGTCGTCTGCTAGGGCAATCAAACCACTGCATGCAGTCTGCACTGACTGAGTCTGCACGCACGAGGCACGCTGGTAATAAATCTTATAATGGTAAGAACGTTCTGAACCCTACACGTTTTCGATTACGATTGTTCTTGCCTTGAAATGATAATTCGGAAACCATTCATTTACTGAACTGATGCAGTCGTATTTCAGTGTAGTCAGTGCGGCTACGTATGACAGAGTCGATCGAGTCAGTCTTCCAAACTGGTCTAACTGGTACGTTATCGGAATAACACTTGTGTTTTCTGCTAGCGGGTGGGAATTTTATATTAACTCATCATTTGGTAATGTGGATGATAAGCTACATGCCACTAACACGATGAGAAGAATCTATGCAAGTCGGCGAGAATTAGATGAAACACAGCGGCTTGTATTTTTAGATCAGTGGCAGCCGCACTGTGGCACAGGCACATGCAATCTGTCAGAAAAAAACCACTTCTGCTTTAATTGAGAAGCAGGGAATTTATGGTCATTTGGTATTGTGGAAAATATAAGCTACATGTCAGTAATTAATTCTGAGGATGAGAGCACAGTCTTGCTTAGGTAAAGGGCGTAAGAATACGCTCTGTGGAAAAGTTAGCGCACTCCAAGAGTGCGCTAACAGTTTTAGCGCATCGCCATTAGCCAATCAACTGGTTCACATCAGTCATGTGACACCAGTACTTACTGACAATTATTATTATCACAAAAACTCGTATGATTTGCTTTGCAGGTAAAATGCGGCCCGGTATCTTCCAGACGGCGAAGACGGTCAGAAATCGATGACGCGTTGCTGATGAGACTTCGTCGTACGCGACGTGACGTCAGCAGATTGACGTCACACGCCGTTCTCGTCACTTTCCACGTCACCATGCCATACAAAGAGGACTCGCATACACCAGAGGAAGCCTATAAGGTAGTAATATTTTCATAAATAAATCTTTGGTCTTCTGAAAAATTATAGGAAATCTTTAAGTGAAGCCAAATAGATAGTATATCTTTGTCGATGAGCATACCAAACATAAAAACTAGGAAAATGCCTGTGGGCATTGATCTTTGTGATGAGGTTGGTAAACCATTTGGAAAAGGCCATCCATTCCCTACCATATTCAACACACAGCTTGATTGTAGTGTCTAACCAGTGTAACGAGAAGCACAGGCACCACATATCAAGTATTATTGTCATTCACAGAACTACCAAGAGGGAGCTGGTAACTTTATCGATCAAATGAGATCACAGGCCCGCTCGGGATTCTTCAACATGAATGACCTTGACCTTGTGACGGATGAAACCGGTCTCGATGACCCAGTGCTTCATGCCGACTGTCCGCCTGGCACTGTGTACAAGGTCAAGCGGCCTCAAACACGCTTGTCTTGTGGTTAGTACAACTGTGTGTTGAGAGAGAGATCAAATCAAATCTAATCAAATCAAATCAACTTTTATTTTACAAGGGTTGTTACGAGAGAGAGAGAGAGAGAGAAAGAGAGAGAGAGAGAGAGAGAGAGAGAGAGAGAGAGAGAGAGAGAGAGAGAGAAAGGGGGGGGGGGGGGCTTTGATTGACAGAATGGAAAGATATTTGGTATGGTATAACCAAGAAAGCGCCTCACTTGTCAAGTTGGATTGGTTGAAATCTCAATATGAACCAAGTGCATCCCATTTTCTGCGTTGTTTATTGACAGCACTACATGTGTGTGTGTGTGTGTGTGTGTGTGTGTGTGTGTGTGTGTGTGTGTGTGTGTGTGTGTGTGTGTGTGTGTGTGTGTATCTATCTATCTATCTATCTGTCTGTCTGTGTCTGTCTGTCTCTTTTTCTTCTAGCTGTTTTATTTTCCTCCGTATGTCCGTCTGTCTGTCTGTCTGTCTATCTCCAAACATGTTTCAGAGACATTCAGCAAGGTATAAAGCACATGTATGGATATGCTAAGTGCAGTACATGTATGTTCTTTTCTCTCCACAGTTCCAAAATGAGCAAGTCTGTGCTGTCGTCTGGGCGTGCTGTGGTCAGCGTTCTGCAGTGGCCGTTCGGCTGAACAAAAAAGCTTCTACTTTCTGCTTTTCGCACACATTTACTCTTTTAAACCAACTAGCTGTCAGGCCCCGGCTTCGCCCGGGGTATTAGCAGAGCCCTTAGGAATTTATTCAAAGAACCATCACACAGGAGTTTTCTGAATTATATATGAAAGAACCATGAATGAAAGAAAAATGTGGAAAAAAACCTCCAAAAACTTTTTGGGGAAATGAGCTACCTCCCTTACTTATGTAAATTGAAAACTTTAGGACATTTAAAATACTGTATGGCCCCAAAAGCATCTGAAGACATATGCTACCCACTCAGAGTGTCACCATAAATTCAATTCCTGCTTACATGGCTTTTATGGAATGCGTATATAACCTTCCTTCCTTGAGAAAATTCCAGATAATTGTGCAGCAGGTTTAACTGATCATTTTACTTACATCCCTTAAGAATGATACGGTATGCTGGTATGATAAGAGTTACCCCCTTCCATGGATAACAAAGCAAGTGTGACCTCCCTTGTACTATATTATAGGCTGTATTTAACAATGGGGAGGTTCGTTATTCGAGAAAGCAAACACTGAATCAAGAAACTAAAACCCAGGTGCACGTACATCTGCGGCTCATTGCTTCTGTCCATCTCTGAGGTATGGCGACCACAGACACACACACACACACACACACACACACACACACACACACACACACACACACACACACACACACACACTTAAGGGCAGTCCTTTCCGTGAAATAATTTGGACTCACCATCTCAAATCTTACCAAGGCCATCCCTCCACTTGGCCCCAAACCATAATTCAACGACCAGGATGATAAATTCTTGATGAATAAATTCCACAGATTGCCAAAAGCGTCTGTTTAGAAATTAATTGGATAAACCAATCCTACTATTGCACAGAGAGCCCACAGCTAGGGTGTTAATGTTTGGTATGTTTTCAAGTGGAGGAATGTTCCTTTCCCACATAAAAGCCCGGATAAGCCTGAGATGGCGACACGAAATGTTTTCACGAGAAAGAGCGTGCCTTTAACAATCTTGGTACACCTTGACCCAGACGGGTCGTACCAATCGTTTTGGCAATTTGTAATGTGTAATGTATCATATAACATCAATTAGCAAGAATGTTTAATTTTTGGTGAGTGTTTGCGTGGAATGACTCTCTTATCTGTTAACATTCAGCCAGTTTTTGATTTGGAAACGAATTCCGGTGGACTGGGAAACGTGTGTGTGTGTGTGTGTGTGTGTGTGTGTGTGTGTGTGTGTGTGTGTGTGTGTGTGTGTGTATATATATATATATGTGTGTGTGTGTGTGTGTGCCGGTGTGTGTGTGTGTGTGTTTTGAGTGAGTCGCACAAAACTACTACCAAGATGATTTTTGAAAACTGTTCAATTCAAAACTTCCAGATGATATATCCACATAGTTTTTTCTCCATAGTTTTGGATAAACAGTGGAGAAAAAATGTTTTGTGTGGATATCATCTGGAAGTTTTGTCCAAAAAGTGAAAGGGCGCAATGGCCCAATGGATATGACGCGAGTCCGAATCCCGGCCGCGCCTGGTTGGACTAAGGGTAGTTTTCCAAGTTCAACTGATATGCTAACCGGTAGCAGGCTAATTGCTCCCTGGACAATTGGCCCCCGGACTATTGCCCCCCTAGGACAACTGCCCCCACCATGGGAGGACAATTGCCCCCCGGACAACTTCCCCCCGATTTTTTTTAGCACTCTTCGTGCAAGTTTTTGCAAAAGCTATTCATTACAATAAGTGTGTGTGTGTGTGTGTGTGTGTGTCTGATTGAGCGTGTGTGTGCGTTTTTGAGTGCGTGCAAGCGTGTGTGTCTATGTACACGTGTGCGTTTGATTGAATGTGTGTGTGTGTGTGTGTGTGTGTGTGTGTGTTTGTGTGTGTGCGTGTGTGTGTTTGTGTACGTGTGAGTATGTTTGCGTAAGTGTGTGCATGCAAATGTGTGTGTCTGTGTCGGTTTGTCTGTGTGTATGTCTGTCAGTTTGTCTATGTCTGTTAGTTTACAGTATTTCTGTGTATGTGTCTATGTGTCTGTCTGCGTGCGATCGTATGTGTGTGAGTGAGTGTATATATGTGTGTGTGTGTGTTGAAACCAGGAAGCATAATATAGATATAGAGTTAATCAGTTATATACTTTAAGTACCTATGTATACCTCGATACAGCAATACAACACTTAAAATATCAATAAAGACACAGAAAAGAATGGGGGGCAATTGTCCTAGGGGGGGCAATTGTCCAGGGGCAGTTGTCCGGGAGGAAATTTGTACCTTATCCCCCTTCGTGTGTTCACGCAAGCACAAGGCCAAGATTGTACAGGGAAAGATCCTGTCATCCATGCCAGAGTTCGGTGGGTTATAAAAGCACGGAAATACCCAGCATGCTCCACCCGAAAGCTACGTATGGCTGCCTAAATGGCGGGGTAAAATCGGTCATATACGTGAAAACGTGAGGGTTTCAGCCCATGAACGCAGAAGAAGAAAGATATTGATAAAGTGTTCTTTTATTTTTTCAGTTTAAGTTCAAGCGGCTCTGTGGCGACAAAAATTTTCAATCAAAATCTTTGACATTTTGGTCAAACATTCTTTGACTCTGTCTGGATTACTATATTACTTTTCAGCTTGGAATATTACGACTGAATGAACTAATTTGTCAATTAAATTTTGGCTTGAAATGAAATAGCAATCACATGTTCATAATTGATTGCATGGTACTTTTTTGTTATTTCCACAAAAATAGATACATATGTTTTGTTTGGATTTAAAATGAACTTGAAACATCGAGATAATCCGTTTTATGCAAAGTAGCTTCAGTTGACATGACCTTTGTCACCACGACCACAGAGTAAACGCTATCCTTGCCGAAGGGTTTCGAACAGGCAAGGGTACTAGTCTCGATGAAAAATACAGCATCGGGCTTACAGATTGAATAAACGTATTCATTTCGCTTCGTGCGAGTTGTTGTTTCATGCTGATAAGTAGCTTGTTTTCTCGCGAAGAAGTTCAACTTTGTGCTTGGAGTTTGTACAGTGAGTCACATTTTACCCGCATGACAACTTTTTAAATGATTTGTAAATATTTGTTTTTTTGTGCAAAATAAAAGAACTGTATATCTCTGTCAAGATTTTATTAGAATTCTGATGTGTCCATTGTATAGTCTTCACTAAATATTTCGCTTCTCCGCTTGGAGGAAGAAAAAAAACGAAAAAAACGATGTGCAAACACATACACATTACGAAATGTCATTGACATTTTTAAATAATAATCCAGATACATTCTTCAAAATAATATTTGATCAAAAAATGTACACTGGCGTTATGTAAACATTTATCCAACACTCACACAATTATGGTTCTAATTTGTAACTGCCTATTAAAAATACTTTCCAACGTTTTTTATAATGTACTAACGCACATCTATCCAATTAAAATAATGTGGTTCAATTTAAACATAATTATGTGACTTTTCCACCATTACAATATTCATACCAAATAAAACATGACTAACTTTCAAAACAACCTTAATTTCGAAAGTACAAACAATAAATTCTTCAATAAACTTCCAAAATTTGTATACAACCGGGCATTCAAAATAGACATGTGCAATACAATCTATTGAATCAAAACAATAATTATACATATATTTATTAGGTTTTGTTACTTTCATTTTACACAATTGAATGTTGGTCATATAAATGTTGTGCATAATTTTCCAGTGTAAACCACTTAATCTCGTTTCTTGTGTAGATTGATAGCCAACTATCCAAAACCGTTCATCCATTTCTACATTAAACTTTCTCTTCCAATATCCTCCAGACCATGGTATATCCGTTATCATATTAATAATCTCTTTCCTATATTCTCTTGCACTTGACAAATAACTTGCTGTTAAGCAGTGGTAAGGCATTACAATCATCACCATTCATTCTTACAACATTTTTCCTCATAAATAATAATACAGCAGCTTTCACCACATTATATTCAAGAATGTAATTCAGCAAAAAGTGAAACGCATTTACGCTTTTTCAAAGACTGGCAGTGTCTCATGTGTAACAAAGAGAAAAAGCCTAACGGGTTGTGGTTTGTGTGTTTGCAACTGTGTTTACTTGTGCACGTTATCAAGACAGGTTAAATGCAGCGAATTTGTACAAACACACACACACACACACACACACACACACACACACACACACACACACACACACACACACACACACACACGAACGCAAACACACACACGCAAACACGCATGGACACACACACACACACAAACATACACACACACACACGAACGCAAACACACACACGCAAACACGCATGGACACACACACACACACACACACACGCGCGCGCGCGCGCGCGCACACACACACACACACACACACACACACACACACACACACACACACACACACACACACACATACACACCATCACCTCGATCGACTCCCCGTCTGTCTTCAAACATTGACTAAGTGTTAAAAAAAATGTAAAAGGCAAAACCGAACAAAGCTATTTAAAGATGCTTCGATAATAAGGATTCAGATGATGATTTACGACGATGATGATGAAAAGATACGTCGACGACGACAATGATGATGATGATGATGATGATGATGATGATGATGATGATGATGATGATGATGATGATGATGATGATGAGTGATGATTGCAGTACAGGATCCCTTTATCACTCCCTATCTTCCAAAGATCTCTGATGGAAATGGTTCATATCCAAACAATACAAAGTCCCAGTGGAATACTTTCTGCAGAGAATCCAACAAAGGCTTCGGCAGTCCTTTGTATGCTTCTTGTTTGTATCTCGTCCTTTGTCTTTTAACATCGGCAGACGTCCTCCCCGATTTTTTGTAGAGATCCAGCACGACTTGTTTGAATCGCTTTAGCCCTAAAGGTATCCTACTCTGAAGGAAGCGTTCATCCTCCTCTGTAAGGTACCCGTTGTAGACGAACGCCCTGATCAAGCGACTCTCCAGGCCTGCATGGGTGACGCACGATTTCTGAAGCTTCTTCTTGATGACGATCTCAAAGTTGAAATCTGTCAGCATGTTCATCTCCTGCTCCACGTGGCTGGAGTTGCTGAGCTCGGGCAGGAGAAATTCCAGCCCCATCCGCCTCAGCACCTCTTCGCTGTCTGTCCGCATGGACTCGATTTTGCCGATGAAGTCGGGGTTGAAAAGGCAAGGGTTGCACCCGTAGTGGACGGGTCTGAAGTGGTCATCCAGCGCCTTGCCGGACCTCTGGTTGGCCACGTTGACGATGTACTGGAGGAACTCAGAGAAGGTCACGTTGAAGCACCGCACAGGTTTTCTGATTGGGGCAGGTAAGTTCTGCTCGCGCACGTAAGTAAACGCGGCTGGTCTAGCGGTAGATACTGGGGGTGGCGCTGCCACGTTCTGGTTATTCACGTTCTGTACCGCTGCCCTGAAAACCGCAGCCGCTGCTGGGGGTTTAACAAGAGGACGCTTTATGTCGATAATGCCCGCAGGAGCCTTCTGTCTAGACCTACTGCCTGGATTCTTTACCTTTTCGGGTCCGTACACCGACTTCTTGATGGCGGGGGAGTACGCGCTCCAGAAGTAGTTGTCAGGCAGGAGAAACTTGTCGATGAAGACGGACCACAGCCTGGCGAAGGGTTCCCGCGTGAAGAGGAACCTGTAGCTCCTCTTCACCAGGGCCCTGTCCAAAGCGTTCTTGGTGACGTCGCGGACCTTCAGCTTCTTCAACTTCAGCAGGTGAGTGTCCAGCTTTGAAATGTCCAGCGGGCTCCGGACATGTCCTGTCCGCGTATCGTTGTACAACCAGCGGTACACGCGGATCCAGAAAGTGGATGCAATCTTGTGCGTAGAGCAGTACGCCACTCGCTTGGCCTTGTAGACATACACTTGCTCCACGGCGCCGGCGATTTCGCGACTATGAAGGCGACACGTGTCTGACACCAGCTTTAGTCGTTCAATCTGGAAATGAGAGGCGTTGAGGTTAGCGTGCGGCTCGCTGACTGGAAGCTGATGACGGCTGGCGACCTGTGCTGCACTCTGCTGAAAGAAAACAGTACGGTTATTTGGATGGTGCTTTGTTTGTGCTCGAACTTTGACGCTGGTACCTCTTACTCTGGAAAGTTCGAATTCTGTTCGCTGAACTAAAGTGCCAGGGTCTTTTCTTTGGGTTTGCACTCTGTTGCCTGGCTCTCCGCCTTGCAAACGTTCGTCTCTCCGCTGCTGAATCAAAGTGCCGCCATCTTTAATTTCTCGGCTGTGCTCAGCTTTTGGCCCGTTAGAGTGACGTGTCGGGAGACCAGCTGACAACGAGTATAGGCCTATCCGGCCGACTGTGTTCAAATCCTGCAAAAAGTCTTTTACTGTGAGCCAGACGGACAGTACATAATCGCTAAACACACCTGACGATAATGACGATATTACGAGACTTAACTTATCGGGGGTTAAACTTCAAATCACTTGATGGTCAACATTTATTTTTATTTTTAAATCATACCATTTATGTTACAATAATGAAGATTTTGAAAGGGCTGATTTCTAACGTGAAATGTAATATCAACTGACCTTTTTAACTTCTGTGTTGTTATTCTTCAATGCCGCTTCTGAAACAAAATGTAATACAGCATTAATATAACCATGAATAATTAAGGTAAAACACACACACACACACACACACACACACACACACACACACACACACACACACACACACACACACACACACACACACACACACAGATACACGCGGGCACTCATGCACGAACGCACGCACATAGTGAAACAGAATGAGAATGGTGATGTTAGAGTGAGAACGGTGTTGGCAAAGTGAGAATGGTGATGTTAGAGTGAGAACGGTGTTGGCAAAGTGAGAATGGTGATGTTAGAGTGAGAACGGTGTTGGCAAAGTGAGAATGGTGATGTTAGAATGAGAAGGTGTTGGCAAAGTGAGAATGGTGATGTTAGAGTGAGAACGGTGTTGGCAAAGTGAGAATGGTGATGTTAGAGTGAGAACGGTGTTGGCAAAGTGAGAATGGTGATGTTAGAATGAGAAGGTGTTGGCAAAGTGAGAATGGTGATGTTAGAGTGAGAACGGTGTTGGCAAAGTGAGAATGGTGATGTTAGAGTGAGAACGGTGTTGGCAAAGTGAGAATGGTGATGTTAGAATGAGAAGGTGTTGGCAAAGTGAGAATGGTGATGTTAGAGTGAGAACGGTGTTGGCAAAGTGAGAATGGTGATGTTAGAATGAGAAGGTGTTGGCAAAATGAGAATGGTGATGTTAGAGTGAGAACGGTGTTGGCAAAGTGAGAATGGTGGTGTTAGAGTGAGAACGGTGTTGGCAAAGTGAGAATGGTGGTGTTAGAGTGAGAACGGTGTTGGCAAAGTGAGAATGGTGATGTTAGAGTGAGAACGGTGTTGGCAAAGTGAGAATGGTGGTGTTAGAATGAGAACGGTGTTGGCAAAGTGAGAATGGTGATGTTAGAGTGAGAAGGTGTTGGCAAAGTGAGAATGGTGGTGTTAGAGTGAGAACAGTGTTGGCAAAGTGAGAATGGTGATGTTAGAGTGAGAACGGTGTTGGCAAAGTGAGAATGGTGGTGTTAGAATGAGAACGGCGTTGGCAAAGTGAGAATGGTGATGTTAGAGTGAGAAGGTGTTGGCAAAGTGAGAATGGTGATGTTAGAGTGAGAACGGTGTTGGCAAAGTGAGAATGGTGATGTTAGAATGAGAAGGTGTTGGCAAAGTGAGAATGGTGATGTTAGAGTGAGAACGGTGTTGGCAAAGTGAGAATGGTGGTGTTAGAATGAGAACGGTGTTGGCAAAGTGAGAATGGTGATGTTAGAGTGAGAACGGTGTTGGCAAAGTGAGAATGGTGGTGTTAGAGTGAGAACGGTGTTGGCAAAGTGAGAATGGTGATGTTAGAGTGAGAACGGTGTTGGCAAAGTGAGAATGGTGGTGTTAGAGTGAGAACGGTGTTGGCAAAGTGAGAATGGTGGTGTTAGAGTGAGAAGGTGTTGGCAAAGTGAGAATGGTGATGTTAGAGTGAGAAGGTGTTGGCAAAGTGAGAATGGTGGTGTTAGAGTGAGAACGGTGTTGGCAAAGTGAGAATGGTGGTGTTAGAGTGAGAAGGTGTTGGCAAAGTGAGAATGGTGATGTTAGAGTGAGAAGGTGTTGGCAAAGTGAGAATGGTGATGTTAGAGTGAGAACGGTGTTGGCAAAGTGAGAATGGTGATGTTAGAATGAGAACGGTGTTGGCAAAGTGAGAATGGTGGTGTAAGAATGAGTGCCAGAATAAGAGTGTGGGCCAGAGTGCGAGCGTTGGTGCAACACACACACACACACGCACACACGCACGCACGCTGACAGGCAGACCGGCAGTCACTAACCCATGGAGTGTATATTAACAGCTTGTTGCAGGATGAAACATGTCTGCAGAATCACCAACACTACAGCCAGTAGCCACACTCTCAGACGTCGAACGCGAGCAACGATTGTCATGGTAACGCTCGCAAATCTCTGAAACAGACATGTATGCAACTAAAGATTACGAGTCGGGTATAGAGGGTAACATTACCTGCTATTCAGACTTGGTCGTGTGACAGAATTTTCTTCCACACTCGATTAGTTGATGTCTAACTCAGCCTGACGGCTTCGTTAGACAATCAACGTAATCTCGTGTGGAAGAAAACTCTGTCACACGACCAAGTCTGAATAGCATTTATGCCTTTCAGCTTCAACAGAGGAGAGAACAAACACGTTTTGAGTACTCACGCTTTGGCAGACTAACCTTGCCAGCCATGATTGTAAGCTCTCAAGAGATCTACTTATTTGACGGAAATGACCGAACAGCTATGAATGACGTCTCGGTATGTGTGTTACCGTCACAGTCTGTATCTTTTGAAGCATCGCATTCTTTATGACGTATTTCTGTGTCTGCATGCGCAAAATGTTTGTTCTTTTTGATATGTTTGTCTTCTCTGTAAATAAAAGGCGAGCCCGAAGATTTCCGGAAGTCTTTTTACCGAAAACTCAGTGCTAAAGCTTCGTGCGGCCAGCTTCGCCAAGTAATACTTCGCGTAGTCGACTTCGCCCAGGTACGAATATATCCGTACCCACTCATATGGCTGTATCTGACCAGGTACGAATATCCGCTCTGACTGTTAGCTTCAGTCGCTTCCTGTAACGTCCATCTAACGCCTGCATTCCAGCGTGTTGATACACAGTTACTACACAGTTATTACAATTCTGAGTGACCTGCTGCAGCACAGCTGGTCTCGGCTAAAAAAAACAACCTTGGTCAACATAGATGGGGTAGAAAGGGTTAAACAACTCTGTCCTTCTAAATTCAAACTCACAGGTGAGCGAGCCACTATCCAGGGGCAGCTAAAATCGCGTATATATGCAAACAGTACTATCGTCTGGGATGCCGTTCGCAGTTTTCTCGGTGTTGAACCGCGGGAGAAATGAAAGCCATGTGTGCATTTTGGGGGGACGATTGCGAGTTTGATTCCGTTATTGTCATACTCCGAGACTTTTTTCTGTCACTGTATGTTTACGTTACTGGTGATTGGATACGAAAAATAGGCGCAACGACTGACAACGGGTGGCAGGTGAGAATTGTTGGAATATTTTAGCTGAATAGCTTATCATGTATCTCATTTTTTTAGCTTTCATGTAAGAAAATTGCACTCTCTACTCTTTGATCTTTCAGTCATGAAAAATGGTCTGAGGAAGATACTAAGAAAGCTCTGGCAGCAAGGAAAGATAGTCGGCTTGGGTTAATTACCTGTGCAAATGAGTTCGGCTAATTTGAACATTGCCCTGTTCAATTTACCCGACTAGTCGGCAAATTTGAAATGTAGGAACATATCAAGAAACAAGTCCGTGTGTTGATAAAACACATAAGATCCTTTATTTCACTTGCATATATTTGTGTAGGTCTAATCCCAATCTTCAGATATACCCGGCCCAACGTCTTTGCTTACCGACTTCTATGCGCCATCCACAGCGTCTAGTTCTTAGGGTGTCCAAATAACCCCCCCCCCCCCCCCCTTTACCCCTACGTGGAATAAATCTGTTGGCAGCGTGTTTTGACAGCCGAGTTTTATCCACAGTTCGTTTGATTCTGTCTGTAACGTGGTTTCCTACCTGTCAGGTGATGAATAATTGTTCAGTTTAATTGTTGGGTTTTCTTTTCAGGTCAGACGTTGTTCATTGCAGACACGCGCGTCCATACACATACACACTCAAACATGAACACACACACACACACACACACACACACCCACACACACACACACACTTACACTAATACACACACACACACACACTTACACTAATACACACACACACACACACACACACACACACACACACACACACACACATACACACTAACACTAATACACACACACACAAAAACACACACACACACACACACACACGTGTATACACAAGCTGGATGCTAACAAGTATTAATACTGATGTTCCCTGCTAAAACCTTGCATGTAAACTTTTAAATGAAGCCATGTCGATGTGTCAGGCGGTCGCTATATCGTCCAGGACATGCATCATGTGATATGACTGAAGCGTTCCTGTCACATACACACGCGGAGCCGGGCGCTTTATTATTATTATTATCATTATATATTCATGCCGGGATGCTGTTGGGGTCGGTCGGGGGGGGGGGGGGGGGCGGAGGGGGTGGGGGGGGGGGGGTTGAAGGTAGCCAGGGACAGCAGATGAGCACCGCCCTCATAATAGATCGTCAAAGCGGTTTACTCTCACTATACTACCATGCCATTGCTTGCTACCACCAGAACCCACTGTGTCAGTGGTGTTCACGTTAAACGTCAACAAAAAGTCAGCAGTTTGAACGCAGAAATAGAATTTGACTGGACACTGCAATAGAAATTCACTATGAGGTGCTCGCACTGCCGTTCTTGTCTGACTACTAAATTAATAGTCACGTTACCGTCCACCTCTGTCAGTCTGTCATTTCAATTAGACTGTTAAACGATTCTTGACATTGATGTCAACGCTACCGGTGTCATTTTAGCCTGACTATTTTAACGAATTTTGATCGTGAAATTACTGATGACAATTCCTGCTGCACTGTGACGATAACGCGGTGGTCTAGTGGGTCAAAAGTGGTGGTAAAAGGGGTTGGATGTGGTGGAAGGGAGCGGGGCTGGTTTGTGAGGTTTAAAATGTAGTCTGACTATTCTGTCCATTGTGCGGATGGTGATGAAAATACCGTTTGAAGTCCCGCTGCCCTAACATTGTCCCTGCCAAAAGAATGACACAATTTTGAGTAACTAGTGAGTGAACGTTTTTGGGAATGGGGCCATGTGTGTGCGTGCTGGGAGGGGGGAGGGGAGGGGGGTTGCGGTGTATAAATGTTGCGGCAAGCAACCTGACATTTATCGGACGATCAAGGCGAAGGTTGCATATAACCTTTGACAGACACTGCCCTTTAAATGTCCGTGGCCCCTATTATGGCGGCCCCTATACTGAATCTGGTGCTTCGGGCTATTAAATACATTATAAGGCCTATAGCTGTGTATTCCGGCGAAAAGTGCATGCATGGGCTGCATGCTGGCTTCGATTGGGTATGCTGGAAACGGTAACTGAAATCGTCGTACACAAAATGATAATAAATCATACAAAAAACGCATTTGTCCAAACATTGGCGAAAAACAATTCGTCATTGATGTTTTAAATGAGGAAACAGATAATTGGTGATGAAAAACTGACATTAAAATCTTTTCCTGGTTTACATGTAGTAGTAGTAGTAGTAGTAGTAGTAGTAGTAGTAGTAGTAGTAGTAGTAGTAGTAGTAGTAGTAGTAGTAGTAGTAGTAGTAGTAGTAGTAGTAGTAGTAGTAGTAGTAGTAGTAGTAGTAGTAGTAGTAGTAGTAGTAGTAGTAGTAGTAGTAGTAGTAGTAGTAGTAGTAGTAGTAGAAGTAGTAGTAGTAGTTGGGACTGGAAGTTGTTTCCATAAGGCCAAACAAAAATATAATGCTCGTTTAGGGTAACGTGGTCGGTAGGTCGGCTTTTTATTTTTGTATTTCATTTTTTAAAAAAAAAATTTTTATATTTAGTCGATTTTAAAGGAGGTTACTTCTCTTAGTCTCGGTATGGTTCGCAAAATGTGCCAACAGGTTTTGTTTTCTTTGAGAAATGAAAAAAAAAGTTTGGGGGTCGGCGGGAAAAAATAGGGTCGGTCGGGTTACCCTGAACCAACATATATTTTTGTTTGGCCTAAGCCTCGCGGCCTTTTAAGCGTCCCATCTCATTATCAAAATTGTTGTAGGTCAGTCATATTTAATATGCTCAAAATCGTTTCCTCAATATCAATTATCATACAAATAAAGCGACTCAGTCATACGTTTTTCTTTGTCCAGCATATTCTTGAAGGTGTTAGTGTTTTGTGCACTTTTAACAACATCAGACAGTGTGTTCCATGATGGTGCAACCCTGTTAGAAAAGGAATGTTTCCGGATATTAGTTTTACTAAATTCAATTAAGTAAAGCACAGCGCAATCGCTACCGCGCCAAACAGGCTCGTCACTTTCACTGCCTTTTGCACTAGCGGCGGACTACGTTCAGTTTCATTACGTGAGTTCGACAGCTTGACTAAATGTAGTAATTTCGCCTTACGCGACTTGTTTTGTTTTTATATTTAGTCAAGTTTTGACTAAATATTTTAACATCGAGGGGGAATCGAAACGAGGGTCGTGGTGTATGTGTGTCTGTCTGTGCGTGTGTGTGTGTGTGTGTGTGTGTGTGTGTGTAGCGATTCAGACTAAACTACTGGACCGATCTTTATGAAATTTGACATGAGAGTTCCTGGGTATGAAATCCCCATACGTTTTTTTCATTTTTTTGATAAATGTCTTTGATGACGTCATATCCGGCTTTTCGTGAAAGTTGAGGCGGCACTGTCACGCCCTCATTTTTCAACCAAATTGGTTGAAATTTTGGTCAAGTACTCTTCAACGAAGCCCGGGGTTCGGTATTGCATTTCAGCTTGGTGGCTTAAAAATTAATTAATGACTTTGGTCATTAAAAATCTGAAAATTGTAAAAAAAAATAAAAATTTATAAAACGATCCAAATTTACGTTTATCTTATTCTCCATCATTTGCTGATTCCAAAAACATATACATATGTTATATTCGGATTAAAAACAAGCTCTGAAAATTAAATATATAAAAATTATTATCAAATTTTTTTTTCGAAATCAATTTAAAAACACATTCATCTTATTCCTTGTCGGTTCCTGATTTCAAACATATCTAGATATGATATGTTTGGATTAAAAACACGCTCAGAAAGTTAAAACAAAGAGAGGTACAGAAAAGCGTGCTATCCTTCTCAGCGCAACGAATACCCCGCTCTTCTTGTCAATTCCACGTGTTCTGTGAGTTCGACAGCTACTTGACTAAATATTGTATTTTCGCCTTACGCGACTTGTTGTTCTTTGTTGTTGTGGTTATTTGTTTGTCTTTTCTGTTAAAATGTATATTGCGGGTGCTTTTGTTACTGCTTTTCACCATACTTTGTTTAACTTATGGTTAACCTCTTTACGCTTGTCTGTACTGTTCTGAATTAGCAGAACAAGCACTTTTTCTGTACTTTGTGTAATAATATGCTATTTGTGGAAAAGAGAAAAAAAAAAATTCAATTAAGATTCTGTCCGTATTTTTTCTAGTTGCATCAGTGGTAGACTTCTTGACGAAAGACTCGACTTTGACATTATCAATACCCTGATTTTTTTTTTTATAAATTTGTGTCAAGTCGCCTCCGAGCCTTCTCGATTTAAGGGTCGGGAGATTGAGTGCACGCGCAGTCTGTCGACATAGGCTATGTCTTGTTTTTCTAGGCCTTTACCAGTTTTGTCGCTCTCCGGTGCATGCATTGTGGACTACATAAGAAGCAGTTCGTACGAGTATTGCTCTTTGGTATTTGTCCCCCCCAAAAAAACGCTAATGAAACTGTCACAAAGGACTGTATTTTTTCCAGCACATACTCGTGTGGCTAACGCCATCAAGTAAAGCAAGAGAGAAAGAGAGAGATAGAGAGAGAGAGAGAGAGAGAGAGAGAGAGAGAGAGAGCCAGATAGAGAAAGAGAGACACAGACACACACACCCACAGACACACACACACAGTGCACACACACACACATACACACAGACACACACACACACACGCACACACACACACACACACACACACACATACACACACACACAGTGCACACACACACACACACACATACACACACACACACACACACACACACACACATACACACACACATACACACACACAAACACACACACACACAAACACACACACACACACCCACACACACACGTACTAGGAACACTACAGACAGACAGAGGAACAGTCCACAACATGACAGTGAACCCAAATGCGTGTGTGTATGTGTATGTCTGGGTGTCTGTGTGTGTGTGCTGTTTTCTTTGTGTGAACAATGTCTTTGTCAATTTGTGTGCTGCTTTGTTAGCCCTTTTCTTCATTAACTAAATCAATAACGCCCCATCATTATACTAAAAGCATTTCACTGTTGTCATAACACTTGTGTTTAAGTTTGCCGAGTTTGCAATTCAAACGATTATCCATTCAACAGATCGTGCTTTATCGTAAAACATCTTGAACTTAAGAGTTTTTCTGCGCGATGTCAATTCTTTTGCAAAAAGAATAGACCATTCTCACTAGGGATTCGAGGTCAGATGTTTAATTGGTTGCAAAATTATTTAACTGATCGAACACAAGCACTTAGCAGTGGTGCTTAAAGGAAGTATGTCTAGCTACTTACCTGTGCAAGGCTCTATTCTAGGACCTCTCCTTGAGTTTTGACTAAATTTTTTAACATAGAGGGGGAATCGAGACGAGGGTCGTGGTGTATGTGTGTGTGTGTGTGTGTGTGTGTGTCTGTGCGTGTGTGTGTGTAGAGCGATTCAGACTAAACTACTGGACCGATCTTTATGAAATTTTACATGAGAGTTCCTGGGTATGAAATCCCCAGACATTTTTTCATTTTTTCGATAAATGTCTTTTATGACGTCATATCCGGCTTTTTGTAAAAGTTGAGGCGGCACTGTCACACCTTCATTTTTCAATCAAATTGATTGAAATTTTGGCCAAGCAATCTTCGACGAAGGCCGGACTTCGGTATTGCATTTCAGCATGGAGGCTGAAAAATTTATTTATGACTTTGGTCATTAAAAATCTGAAAATTGTAATTAAAATTATTTTTTTATAAAACGATCCAAAATTACTTTTATTTTATTCTTCATCATGTTCTGATTCCAAAAACATATAAATATGTTATATTCGGATGAAAAACAAGCTCTGAAAATTAAAAATATAAAAATTATGATTAAAATTAAATTTCCGAAATCGTTTTAAAAACAATTTCATCTTATTCCTTGTCGGTTCCTGATTCCAAAAACATATAGATATGATATGTTTGGATTAAAAACACGCTCAGAAAGTTAAAACGAAGAGAGGTACAGTAAAGCGTGCTATGCAGCACAGCGCAACCGCTACCGCGCTGAACAGGCTCGTCACTTTCACTGCCTTTTGCACAAGCGGCGGACTACGGTCATTGTGAAAAAATGCAGTGCGTTCAGTTTCATTCTGGGAGTTCCACAGCTTGACTAAATGTAGTAATTTCGCCTTACGCGACTTGTTCTTGTTTACATTAACGACATAGTTGATAACGTTGAATCCATTATTAAACTGTTTGCCGACGATACAAGTATGTATTTAAGCCTGGAAAATTCTCAGATGCGAACAGACATTTTTACCTCAGATCTTGATAAAATCGACCAGTGGGCTAGACAGTGGAAAGTTAAATTTAATCAAAGTAAAACAAAACTTCTGAATATAAGCAGGAAAAGAAATCCAGATTACATCCCTTTAAACTTCGGTGGCACAATTTTACAAGAAACTGAAAGTCATAAACATCTTGGTATTATTATTCAGAATAACGGTAAGTGGGAGTTAAATATTAAATCTGTTATAGCAAAATGCCGTACACTAGTAGCTTGCTTACGATCTTATAAATATAGACTGGGCAGAAAAGCTTTAGAAATAATGTACAAATCCTTCATATTGCCACATTTTGATTATGCTGATGTTCTCTGGGATAACTGCCCTGAGGAGTTAGCGACCGAGCTCGAAAGTATTCACTTTGATGCAATTCGAACCATTGTTGGAGCAGTCCGCGGCACAAGCCATCAAACATTGTACGATGAGTCAGGCTTTATTTCATTACTAGAGAGGCGTAAACGTCATAAATTGATATTATTTCACAAGATCGTTCACCGCAAGGTGCCAAACTACTTATTTGCGATATTGCCACCATTGATATCAACTAACAACCCATATCACCGGCGCAGACCTCCAGACAGGAAAGTTCCATCGTTTAAAACTGAATTATACAGAAACTCATTTCTCCCATCTACTACACAACTCTGGAATTCTTTACCAGACTATATAAAACTTAGTGACTCCCTAAGTGAATGTAAGCACTTTTTGTCAAAAAACGATTTAAGTCCGCCGTGTTATTTGTATTCTGGAGATCGCATGTCACAAATAATTCACTGAAAGCTCAGGTTATATAAGTGATCTTAATACCGATCTAGTGAGACGTCACGTTGCTACAGATGCATCTTGTGACTGCGGATTCCCGTCCGAATCCGTAACTCACTTCATATTCGATTGTCCAAATTATCGCGAAGCACGTCAAGAAACTATACATACCCTCCCTAATCACATAAATCACCTCCCCCACCTTTTAAACAGAGACAGACAGTATTCTTTAGATTTGAACAGGAACATTTTTTCCACCGTACACTCGTTCATTGAACGTTCAGGCCGCTTTGGGCAAACCAGAATAAATGCTCTACAAGCCGGACAACAACTTTAACTTCTGCACATCTCCTACCCATCCCTCTTCTTTTATTCATCTTCTTTCCCTCCTTCCTTCCTTTTTCTGTCTTTCTTTATAATCATTACGCAACGTTTATTACGTTATTAATAGATTTGGTTTATTGAGACAAATTGTTCAGCCGTTACCGCCTTATATGTTGTACACCACTATAAGCTTAGCTTGTTGCTGTTTCTGTGAACTTTGTATACATGTCATGATTGTAACCTTTGTTAAAATAAACTTATGTTTAAACCAAAAGAGTTTCTACAGGCTGGGACTGAAAGTTACATAGTGTACAAAGAATAAACCACGACCAGGAGAGTGTATACGGTTCTTTGAAAATAAACAAATCTGTATCTATTTTGAGTGAGTGTAACACAAAGAAAACATATCGAATTTCAAAGACAATTTCTTTGCAGTTACAATCAGCAATGTTTGTCAGTCGCTTACAGGGGCGGATCACATCATTTTTAAGGGGGGGTTTCCGAATATTTTGTTGGGACAATTCGACGACGCGAAGCGTTTAGTTGAGAGCGCGAAGCGTTCGAACCTCCTTGGAGGGTCAGGGGGCTCCACCCCCCCCCCCCCCGGAAAATGTTGATAAAAAGAAGAAAAATGGAGCAATCGGGTGCAATCTAAGCACAAAAAAACTTCCCCTAATACACATTCCAAAAAGTAATTTTAAAAAGAAAATGTTTGATCGAAAAAAGGAAATTTGCCCGATCTGGTGCAACCTGAGACAGCAAATGACCCAACTACTTTCCCAAACCGTCACTTAGTTAGAAGACAAAGGCCGGCTCCTAGGGGGGTCCGGGGGCATACCCCCTGGGAACAAAAATTGATAAAAATTAAGGAAAATGGAGCAATCTGGTGCGATCTGAGCCATCAGTTTGTCTTTGTTTTTTAATTTATTTTTTGTCCTTCCGGAAAACATAAGCGAACAAACAATAACTCTATTTCTATTGGAGAAGCCTAGCAAAACAAACATTAATGCTGTTTCCTTCGGAGACATATAACGCAACAAAAGCTAAGCGTACTTCTTTTGGAGCAATATAACTCCCGAAAAAACCACTAATCCCATTTCCTTCAGAGAAATATAATCAAACAAACATTGATCAAATTTCCTTTGGAGAAACACAACCAAACAAACACTAACCCTATTTCCTTTAGAGAAATATAAAACAACAAACAATATTTAGAAGGTTCCCAAGAACTAGAAGTACACCAAACAAAATGCAATCCGAGACGATTGATAAAACAGACTAATGCAATAAAACAACATAATGACTCCGTTCAGACTCACCAGTCATGGAAGATGATAAGCCAACGATCATATAACGTCACGCATCCAGACACGCAACAGTCACAAATGTCCCAGAGTTCAGCTGACTGAATTTGCATGCCACCATGCGAATAGGTTGTCCTCGATGTGTCCAATCATTTCTCGCTTGCTGCCGTGTGTGAAATACTGAGCGCAAGGCAAACTGAAAATGTATACACTTTAACAGGTCTATCCAGATTGTCGTCGTTGCGATAGAGCTTCTATTGGATGTGTCGGTGGTTGTGATTTAAAAACAATGTTTAACTTCTTTTCTTGTATCTTTCTTTATTTATTTTATGTTTTTCTCTTTTCTCTTATGTTTTCTTTTTTCTTCTCTTTTCTTCTCATTGGTCTTCCTCCTTTTTTTCTTACTTCTTACTTTCTCTAGCTTTTACTTCTATAATTATCTTCTCATCCTTTTTGATTTTCTTTCCTTCGTCTTTTTCTCCTTAGGTCTCAAACTTAGTTTCCTCTCTACTACTCCATCAATTCGGCCTTTCTTCGCGTCTCCTTTCCTTTTTGGTCAGATCAACTAGACAAACTCACCGACAAAGCAATTCATAATAAGACAACACACCACTAATGCTCCCCCAAGCACGAATCAGTGCAATGAACAGAACGCCCTGTTGCTATCCAGCAAAACCACCTCTTGAGTCCAGTGTGTGTGTGTGTGTGTGTGTGTGTGTATGTGTGTGAGTGCGTGCGTGTGTGTGCGTGCGTGCGAGTTTGCTCGTGTGTGTGTGTGTCTCTCTCTCTCTCTCTCGTCTCTCTCTCTCTCTCTCTCTCTCTCTCTCTCTCTCTCTCTCTCTCTCTCTCTCTGTCCTTGTGAGTGGTGCTTTTTTGAACGTGTGCACTTCTCTGTGTGTTTGTGTGCGCGACAGGGCGAGTAGCAAACAGAGCGGAGAGCACAGACCCAGGGACCAACATGCTAAACACACACAGCCATCCTCGTAACGCTCAGTGTGAAAAAAGGGACTGCAGAGACACACCAGCCTCGTGCGAATGGCAACCTTGGTTTTAGGCCGTTTAAAACCACGCCACACCAGTTTGGCTGGAACAATTACGTGTCTCGACCTGGCATTGCTAAGAGGAACATGCGCACATAATGTCAAATGATTATCAGTCCCTTTAAAACAGGAGTCAGTAAAAAGAGAGGTGAAGACCTGACATTTCACTGACCTGTGAGTCGTAACGATTCACATTATTTTCAAACCTAAAGTAAAGTGTAGAGGTAACAAACAAAAACAGTGCTGAATCGCACAAATGACGTTTTCATGTTTTAATATATGAATATTAACGTGAAATAGCTTCCCTTGACCCAACACGGATTTGTCAGTTTTACGTGGGTTATGATTTTGTTTTTAGATTTGGTTTAAGATTTGGGGGTTAGAGAGATGATGACTATCAGAGACTTGCCAATTCAATGTTCCTGCAGCAGCAATGATTTCATCCAAAATGTTGTCCAATCGTATCAAGCTGAGATAAGTCATGTGAACACACAAACAAACCTTTAAGATTAAGATTCACACAAACATAACCTTCAATAAAAACATCAACAACATGACGTGCCAATAATCAAGTACTAGATCATTAACACGGTAACCACAGGGTAACTATGTACCTTTTCGAATATTTTGATGTTTTCGGAAAAACGTAGGTTTGGCAAGCCAAACAATAAACATTGTACATTTTGATAATCATCCGGTAAAATGTGTATTGTTAGTCTTCGGACATCATCGTATTTACTACAAAATAATAAATAATGTTCAGCATCTTCATTGCGATATCCGCACAGACTTCTTCTTCTTCTTCTGCGTTCGTGGGCTGTAACTCCCACGTACACTCGTGTTTTTTGCACGAGTGGAATTTTACGTGTATGACCGTTTTTTACCCCGCCATTTAGGCAGCCATACGCCGTTTTCGGAGGAAGCATGCTGGGTATTTTCGTGTTTCTATAACCCACTGAACTCTGACATGGATTACAGGATCTTTTTCGTGCGCACTTGGTCTCGTGCCGCGCTTGCGTGTACACACGGGGGTGTTCGGACACCGAGGAGAGTCTGCACACAAAGTTGACTCTGAGAAATAAATCTCTCGCCGAACGTGGGGACGAACTCACGCTGACAGCGGCCAACTGGATACAAATCCAGCGCGCTACCGACTGAGCTACATCCCCGCCCATCCGCACAGACAAGTTGGGTTATTTTTAGATGTCTTTCCTTTGGAGTGTAATCCCCATTATGAACCATTATTGTGTAACTAAAATGAACTCATGATGCAATGTGATATAAAATATTCCCCTCTGCACAATATACAGCCACGCAGTTGCGTCTTGGTATCAGGGCTGGATTAAGTATAAGAGAGGAGGGTGAGGGGATCCAAAAATGAGGCAAGGGCCCCAGGGGCCGCCCAGGCCCCTTGTGGGGTACACGGGCGGCGACGCCCTGTTGGGGGGAGGGGGATCAGGGGGAAATTCCCCCCAAACGATGAGAACATTTTACGTTTCAATGGTAATTTTTGGGTCTATCCACGTGTCAGAAAACCAAATTGTCTCCAAAAAAAATACACAGTAAGAAAAAAATGGGGAGAAAAAAATGAAAACAAGTCGCGTAAGGCAAAATTACTACATTTAGTCAAGCTGTGGAACTCACAGAATGAAACTGAACGCACTGCATTTTTTCACAATGACCGTAGTCCGCCGCTCGTGCAAAAGGCAGTGAAATTGACGAGCCAGTTTAGCGCGCCGGGTAGTGCTTGCGCTGTGCTGCACAGCACGCTTTTTACATTTAGTCAAGCTTTGACTAAATGTTTTAACATAGAGGGGGAATCGAGACGAGGGTCGTGGTGTAAATGTGTGTGTGTGTGTGTGTATGTGCGTGTGTGTGTGTGTGTGTGTGTGTGTGTGTGTGTATGTGTGTGTGTCTGTTTGTCTGTCTGTCTGTCTGTCTGTGCGTGTGTACGTGTGTGTGTAGAGCGATTCAGACCAAACTACTGGACCGATCTTTATGAAATTTGACATGAGAGTTCCTGGGAATGATATCCCCGGACGTTTTTTTCTTTTTTTCGATAAATACTTTTGATACAAGATACAAGATACAAGAAGTTTTATTGTCCTCATCAATACAAGGAAATTTGGCATGTGTGTGGCAAGACATAATACACTGATACATAGACTTTTCAAAACACAACTGAAGTTCAATATCAGCACACCCTTACGCAACATACCCACTACTTCAGACACACAGGCTACATGTGCCCCTCGGACGTACGCAACCCACAATTCACCCAGCCATACAGCTCCACATGCACTTACTCATTCATGCAGCACTCTAGCACCCGGCCATGTACAACTCACACACTGGAACCCTCATACGGCTACATATTGCATTATAACACCCGCACAAACGTTACAACCTCAAACATCGTACTAGATCTACAACTAACAAGCATACATCCACTATCATGCACCGAATACATCATCATACATTACATCATAACATATTGCATTATAACACACGCACAAACATTACAACATCAAACATCGTACTATAATCTACAACTAACAAACAATCATACACTATCAAACACCAAGTACATCATCGTACATTCAATTACATCGTACCCCCCCCCCCCCCCACCCCACCCCACCCCACCATACATTCACAATCGACACAGAATACATCATCATACATAATTATATACATTACATCATAACTCCCATACATTATCACAAATTACATTACATCATACCCCACCCCCCCTATACGTACCACAGTTCACAGCACTCATTGTCCTTCCGCAGTCACAGTTCGCATCACCCATAGTCCTCACAGCACAGTTCACATCACCCATAGTCCTCACAGTCAAATTTCACAGCACTCAAGTCTATCTAGTATACTATCACATTCACAGGGACTGGGTGTAGAGTCGTACAGCCTTCGGGAGGATGGAATCCCTCATCCGGTTCGTCCTGGCCCGCCAGCACCTCAAACGGCGTGATGACTCACGCATGGGCACATCATATCCGGCTTTTTGTAAAAGTTGAGACGGCACTGTCACACCCTCATTTTTCAATCAAATTGTTACATTTAGTCAAGTTTTGACTAAATGTTTTAACATAGAGGGGGAATCGAGACGAGGGTCGTGGTGTATGTGTGTGTGTGTGTCTGTGCGTGTGTGTGTGTAGAGCGATTCAGACTAAACTACTGGACCGATCTTTATGAAATTTTACATGAGAGTTCCTGGGTATGAAATCCCCAGACGTTTTTTTTCATTTTTTCGATAAATGTCTTTTATGACGTCATATCCGGCTTTTTGTAAAAGTTGAGGCGGCACTGTCACACCTTCATTTTTCAATCAAATTGATTGAAATTTTGGCCAAGCAATCTTCGACGAAGGCCGGACTTCGGTATTGCATTTCAGCATGGAGGCTTAAAAATTAATTAATGACTTTGGTCATTAAAAATCTGAAAATTGTAATTAAAATTATTTTTTTTATAAAACGATCCAAAATTACTTTTATTTTATTCTTCATCATGTTCTGATTCCAAAAACATATAAATATGTTATATTCGGATTAAAAACAAGCTCTGAAAATTAAAAATATAAAAATTATGATTAAAATTAAATTTCCGAAATCGTTTTAAAAACAATTTCATCTTATTCCTTGTCGGTTCCTGATTCCAAAAACATATAGATATGATATGTTTGGATTAAAAACACGCTCAGAAAGTTAAAACGAAGAGAGGTACAGTAAAGCGTGCAATGCAGCACAGCGCAACTGCTACCGCGCTGAACAGGCTCGTCACTTTCACTGCCTTTTGCACAAGCGGCGGACTACGGTCATTGTGAAAAAATGCAGTGCGTTCAGTTTCATTCTGGGAGTTCCACAGCTTGACTAAATGTAGTAATTTCGCCTTACGCGACTTGTTTGAAATTTTTGTAAAGCAATCTTCGACGAAGGCCGGACTTCGGTATTGCATTTCAGCTTGGTGGCTTAAAAATTAATTAATGACTTTGGTCATTAAAAATCTGAAAATTGTAATAAATAAAACGATCCAAATTTACGTTCATCTTATTCTACATCATTTCCTGATTCCAAAAACATATAAATATGTAATATTTAGATTAAAAACAAGCTCTGAAAATTAAAAATATAAACATTATCATCAAAATTAAATTTCCGAAATCGATTTAAAAACAATTTCATCTTATTTCTTGTCGGTTCCTGATTCCAAAAACATATAGATATGATATGTTTGGATTAAAAACACGCTCAGAAAGTTAAAACGAAGAGAGGTACGGAAAAGCGTGCTATGCAGCACAGCGAAACCACTACCGCGCTGAACAGGCTCGTCAGTTTCACTCCGTTATGCACAAGTTTTTGCGCGGTTTTTGTGAAAAAATGCAGTGCGTTCAGTTTCATTCTGTGAGTTCCACAGCTTGACTAAATGTAGTAATTTCGCCGTACGCGACTTGTTTGTACCTCTCTTCGTTTTAACTTTCTTAATCATAATTTTTATATTTTTAATTTTCAGAGCTTGTTTTTAATCCGAATATAACATATTTATATGTTTTTAGAATAAAAAAATGATGAAGAATAAGATGGAACGTAATTTTGGATCGTTTTATAAAAAAATATTTTCATTACAATTTTCAGATTTTTAATGACCAAAGTCATTAATTAATTTTTAAGCCTCCAAGCTCAATTGCAATACCAAAGTCCGGCCTTCGTCAAATATTGCTTGGCCAAAATTTCAATCAATTTTATTGAAAAATGAGGGTGTGACAGTGCCGCCTCAACTTTTACAAAAAGCCGGATATGACGTCATGAAAGATATTAATCATAAAAATGAAAACAACGTCTGGGGATATCATGCCCAGGAAATCTCATGTCAAATTTCATAAAGATCGGTTCAGTAGTTTACTGTCAATCGCTCTACACACACACACACACACACACACACACACACACACACACACATACACACACATACACCACGACCCTCGTCTCGATTCCCCCTCTATGTTAAAACATTTAGTCAAAACTTGACTGAATGTAAAAGATGAGAAGAGGTACATATAGGGGGTCCGGAACCCAGGACATCCCAGGTCCGGCCCTGGGTATGTGTCCAACACAAATGATGTTCTCATTCCACGTGAAAGCTATGACACAAAATGACAATGAACATCGACGGTCACCTGACGCCAAGAACATGGATGGTCACGTCGAGAAGGCGTCTTGACTTTAAACCGCTAAATTGCGATGCAGCGGCTGCTGTCTCTGTCACATTGGTGTGGGTATTGTTGTTTGAATGCTATCACCGTCATAGGCACATTCGTGTAATCGTCCTTTATTGTGCCGATGACAGATCTTCGCCTGTTTGTTTGTTTGTTCAGTTTGTCGGTGGGGTTTTTTAAATTAACTTATGTATTTCACAACTTTGTTATCCCATTGCTTGGAAATGTGGGTCGCTTCATCAAAGTAGAAAGCTAGCAGCAACAAGAATCGCGCTACCAAGAGGTTGACGTTTGTGTGTGTCCAGATTTAATCTGACATCAGATCATTAAGGAAGGGGAGTTGCATGTGCGGGTGCGTGCATGTGTATGGGTGACCGGTGTAAGTGTGCGTAGACACGCGTGCGCATGTATTGAATAACATAGAAGGACCACATTTTAACTTATTTTTTCATGCAGAGGTACACACAACGCTTGCTAAAAGAATCTCTCTCTCTCTCTCTCTCTCTCTCTCTCTCTCTCTCTCTCTCTCTCTCTCTCTCTCTCTCTCTCAGAAAAAACAACTTGGCAATAGAGCCCTAGAAAGTTTCCACTGAACTTTTCCATTAAAAAAAGCCAAAGCTATGCAGATGTGTGGAGCGCGCAGATCAGAGGAGAAAGCGAAAGCTCAAAACACGCGCGCATGTTTGAGAACGCTTGGAGTTAGCAAGTCCCATTTTCTAAGGGACGTGACTCCTGCGCTCACCACGGAGCGACATCGTCCCTTCATATTTGCTCGGCCGACACTGCTTCTACGCCGACTTTTTACTCTGACATTTTTTGTGTGAAGAAAAAAAATATGAAAGAAGGAAAGATTGGGGTTTTGGGGCGAGAGAGGGAAAGTGAGAGGAGGGGGGACGGAAAGAATAATGGAGAGAGCGAGCAAGACTCAGACAGACAGATAGAGAGATAGACTTGAAGGCGAGATCGAGGCAGAGATGGAGACAGAGAGAGGCAGAGAAAGAGATAGAGATAGAGAAAGAAAGAGAGACTGAGACTGAGACTGAACGACTTTATTTTACAAGAATAAAGATTTAAGGCTAGGCCTTTTCTTACAATCTGTCCTTTGCACGACAAACAAACAAAACAACAAATATCCATTACTACAACCAAAACAGAACTGACTGTTATTATTCAGTGATAATCATCCTGTGTAAACAGGGCGAGTTAGTTTTTGCCTGATTGTAACGTACTCCCGATTATGTTTTGATAATGTACAGGTTTGGTTGTTGCCGGTGTAACACGAGAAAATTACTCCCACGAGATTTTTACTCCGGAGTAAACATTTCGTACGAAAAAGTTACTCCCTTTACGAAAAAAGCACTCCCCCATTGCACGAGAAAATTACTCCCCAAGACAGGTGAGTTCCGAGTAAACATTTCGTACAAAAATGTTACTCCCCTGACGAATAAATAACGAATAAATTACTTCACCCCAACACGAGCAATTTAACTTCCCATGCCAGGTGTACGAAATTTTTATTCCCTTGTCCCCTGTTAGTCTTGGTGGTGGAAGGGGTGGAGGGAGGGTAGCGCGACATTCGTGTGCGCGAGATCACTTATTGGCATTATCCCTTCGCCCGCATCCCATTTTTGCGTACGAGATTTTTACTGGAAGTAAAAAAAAAATGGGGAGTAAAAATTTCGTGGAGGGAGTAATTTGTTCGTGCCTTGGGGAGTTCTTTTCTCGTACGAAAAGTGTACTCGGAGTAAGAATTTCGTACGAAATATTTACTCCGGAGTACATTTTTTGTGGAGTAAAAATTTCGTGTTACACCGGTGTCACGAACTGAAACCTCTGCTGAACAATCCTCCTCATTGCGGTCAATGCGCATGCGCCAATCTTGGACTTAAAAAATGCGACCCTTTGACCGAACGAACCATGGGTTAGGGTTAGGATTAGGGTTAGGCCTGATTAGGTTTAGGGTTAGGTTGTTCACAACCTGATTAATCTCCCCATGTTAGCGCATGCGCATTGACCGCAATGAGAAGGATTGTTCAGGCAGAGTTTTCTGTTCGTATGTGACAGGTAGTGAGATGCCGAAGCCAGAAGGAACTGGCAAAAAGGCATGGTAGCTGTTACACCATTAGCCCAGTAGTATGACGGCTTACTAGCGCCAAAACTAAAAATTAGTAATTAACCCGTGAAAGTTACTAATTTTCACGAGAAAATTACAATTCTGACGGGAAAATTACTAATTTTCACGTGTTAATTACTAATTTTCTAGTGTTAATAACTAATTTTCAAGTGTTAATGTCTAATTTTCAGTTTTGGCTCGCTTCCTGACGGCTTACTAGTGCCAAAACTAAAAATTATTTTCACGCGTTAATTACTAATTTTCTTGTACCTCGTGACTGTGGGGGCTCAATGCGCATGCGCGACTGTTTCACCTGCCAGAGCAAAACATCCTTCGATTCGAAACTTTTCTGGTCCATAGTTCTTTAATTAGATGTAAATTAGCACTAAGAGCTGAGCGCATGTGTAGATAACCGTGACATACAACTGTCTGTCCGAAAACTTGTTGAATAACGAATTCTATCGAAAGATATTTGTGAAAGTGTGTGAGTCTCGATGAAGAGATCCGTCTGCTAGTCGTCGGACCTTTTGCACATGTCCGACCGGCCGCCATTTTCCTCTCTCGGTTCGAACATTTTCGGATCGATTGTCCTTCCCTAATACACTTTTTAAGCAAATGTATGAGTGTGGTAGTGGAAACAAATATGAAGTACAGCTGTCTGCCTGACAACTAGTCTTGTCGAATAAGGAATTATATTGAAAGATATCTGTGAAAGTGTGAGACCACAGCCGATCAAAAGTCCGTCTGCTACGAACAGCTTCGTTTCGAAAGTTTTCAGGGTCGATTATTCTTTTCTAAGATACCCAAAACAACGTTTAGGATAGCGCTATTGCAGAAAACAGTGACACGCATCTTCCCGTCGAATTACTTGCTCGATAAGGCCTTCTATTAAAAGATATTTTAGAAATAGTATGAGAGTGATGTTTGCCGGGCGTTAAAGCCTCTCAGTGCGGACTCTTAAAATCCGACTACTGTGACCGAAAACGAGGCAAAAATGAAAATTAGTAATTAACACTGTTAATTACTAATTTTCACGTGAAAACGATAACCCTAGGTTTTGGCACAAGTAAGCCGTCATACAGTAGGCCTACCGTTAACATGCCACGTTAGATGCTACTTTGGATAACTGATTTGTTTTGAAACCCGGCTTTTCATTTCGTTGAAGCTGTATATAAATTGTAGAAACGTGTTTTTGTTTTTGTCGTGTATCTATTGACGTGACTGAGAATGAATGTTGACTGCGAGTGTGCTTTAACTCAGTCTATGTACAACTTGATGTGATGTGACGTATGTCAGAATGCGTGTGTGACATAGCCTACGTTACGTCACACCACATTGTACACATACTCAGTCAAAGCACCGCACAGCACACACATGAATGGCTGCTACAAGTCAACGCACACCAGCCGAAACAAATCGTTCCTGGAACACGGTGTGTCGGACTGATTCCGTTCATACACCGGATGTTTCCGTTCGTACGCAGGATGTTTCCGTTCATACAGCCTCATTTGCGGCACTTGCTTGGGGGAAAAACGTGTTGGCTTCGCACGTTTGTGATATTGCAAAAAATAGGTAGCTAATTGGTTGGGCTATGTGTACGATAAGTACCAAGTGCTAGTAATCCTCATGATAACACACGCGGGCCAAACATGGCAGAATTGTGCGGCTATGAGGATGACTAGCTCATTGATACTTCTCGTGTAAGCAATCATGATCTGTCCAGGTTTAAAAGTAAGCATCCTTCTGCTGGCTTTTAGCATAATTATCTCAGTAACCACGTTATGTCCCAAATACTGTTCTGGGGACAGAAAAACCAAGTAAGCATCTGTACTGCTGTCGGTGGAACACATACGAATAACCTCCCCACCTTTTTAATCTCCCTGTTTGCCGGAGCTAGCCACTCTCGGTAACAGTGACTCAACCGCAGGACTCTGAGACGTTCGCAAGAACCCAGTCCTCTGCGGAAGAAGAAGAAGAAGAAGCAGAAGAAGAAGAAGAATAGTCTAGGCCAGCCTACTCAGTACAAAAGCAGCCGCCAGACTAGATTTTCGGCATGTGTCCAAAATTGACGGATTCCTAGATTTATTTTCAGTTGCTGACTCGACTAAGAAGGTAAATTGGAAATGATCACTTACGTTGAATCGTTTGAATGTTTTGTTTTGTTGTTCAACTGCAAACTGCTTTTCTTCTCGGGAAATATTTATAATCAAGACGATTACAAGTTTCTGAATGTCTACATACCTGATATGTGTGTGTGTGCTAAATGTATCTAGTGTGTCAAGTGTGTGTGTGTGTTTTGTGCGTGCGTATTAAGTTCGTCACTATGTGATCATGCGTGTGTGCGTGCGTGCGTATGCATGGGTATGTGGCACAGATCTTTTACTTTATTTAGATACTATTAACTTTCATCATGAAGACAGTACAGTCTTGTCAATTGTGACGACTAACCCGCTAACGTATAAATTTAAGGCATTTCTAACGGCATATGTCACCTAAACCGAATTTTGATTGGCATTTGACTTTGTCATAAAACAGCAACCTGCCCTACAGGGTCTCTTCTTGACATGAATATGAACTTCGAGTCAGACACACTCGAAGTATCATGAACGATTTTCTGCCTTCTCAGACGGCGGGAAGAGACGGGGGTTCTCAGTTTCTCATGAATCGCGTCAGACACACTCGGGCATCATGAACGATTTTCTGCCTTCTCAAACGGAGGGGAGAGACAGGTTCTCAGTTTGTAAATGTTGTAATCCTGTATGCAAGTCATAAATATACAGACATAACTTGATCTACGTATATGTTACAGTTAATCTGTGAAACCAGGGAATACGTGTATTAACTAGGTAATACATGAATCAACTGACGGAAAAAAAGACTGAGTTAATTCATGTATTACCTAAAATAGTTTAGTTAATACACGTATTCCCTGGTTTCACAGATTAACTGTAACATACAGTCGAACTCGCTTAAGACGAATCACTGGGGATCGGAAAAAAAGTTCGTCTTAACCAAAATTCGTATTAAGAAAATTGATCGATTTTTATTTTTATTTTTTTTTTTTTTTTATTAAGTCTTGTACATTTTATGGTGTTTCAATTTGTTTCTTTCGCAACTTTCATGCTGCTTCACGTTTAGACAATAATTATAAAGTGACATATTCAGGTACATGTTCATGTGTGTCTCATGTTGAGTGATGATTGTTGAGTTTGAGTGTTTCAAGTTTCAAGTTTCAAGTTTTTTATTAGTCCATAACCCCTGGGGGCATTTTGAACAATAAATACAATCAATACAATCATGATAATTATATGCTAATATAATAAATAAATACATATTAAAAAGATTATGAAAAACTGTTACAGATTCTATTAATAAAGTCCAAAATATTCTTTAGCAATTTCTTTTTGTTAGTAGCAAACAACTTTTTAAATTTAAGTGCATTAGGTTTTTTCCAATAGTAAGGTGGTAACAACTCAGCTCTTTCTTCTTTGAAAAAATCACAGACAAATAAATAATGGAATTCATCACCTATGTCTTGTGATACACATTTGGTGCAAGTTCTTTCTGACCTCGGGATGTTAAGGTAACGTTCTTTCTGTACAGAGTGAGAGTGAGCACACAGATGTTTCATCCAGTTGTTACGTTTTTGGTCACACACACGCGCACACACTGACACTGTCCACATTCGCGGTGTTCCTATCATTTGTCCGGAATCACTTACCTTGGCGACGGGTAGCAAACCTTGGCCAATTTAGTTTTTTGGTTTTTTGTTGCAACATGATGTTCAAATCCAAATCGAAAGCACTGACTGACTGATAAACTATCGCGAACCGGCGAACGCAAACGTTGAGAGTGTGGTTTCCCTTGGACAAGGGAAACCACTCTGGCATCTAAATTTTTTGGCAATGGCTTCCGTTCGATGTTTCGTTTTTGGTATTCGCGAAGGAAATAAACGTCAGTCAGTCATTCATGTTCAGTGTCTGAGCTATCAATCACTTTGATTCTAAATTTGAAATTGTTTTGTGAGTACAGTGTAATCAGTTTAACTTTATTCAGTGATCGGTTGAGCAATGGTTCAAGCAGTCGACGCAAGGGAAGACTTTGACACACGTGTATTCAAACTTCTCAAATTCCCATGATATGTCGATCTCGGGACGAGTTTAAAGATTTCGTCATAAGCGTGAGTAAATTACAGACATTATGCATGCTTGGGAATCCAAAAAGTGCTCGTTATATAAGACCCTACACCGGTCAAATAACAGCCCAAATATGCCCAACAAAGGTCACAATGGGTCAAATAAGACCGAAGTAAAAATCTAAGATAAACAAGGAGGTGCCAATCACATTATTGAGTTAGCCCCGTTCTCTCCGTACGAACTATGCCCGGGAGAGGATTTCCTACGTCCTCTTGCGAGACTTGCACGGATCGAACTTATCAACTTCCACTCTCTCACTCAAATATGTGATAAAAATACAAGAAGAGTGGTTGGAACTAGTTTTGAACTCCCAATATTTACTTGGGGGGAGCTCTAACCCAAGGCCTGCCGTGGGCTCGTGTCTCGAGACCCCGTTGAAAAATAAGACAAGAACCGGGAAAGACTTGGCCAATTGAAACTAATTAAAAAGATAAAATAATTCCACAAAACAGGACAAACGTAGAAAACAATTACAACACAAACTCGCGTCTGCTTTCACCACCACGACACACAATAAATGTTGTCACTTTGTACTTTATTTCTTAATATAATGGCAGCTAATACACATGCGTACAGACAAGACGAGTTCTCAGAGGATTGGTGGGCTTCAGCCTGAGCGTACAATATCTCTGTCAGGCGACAAAAGGGTTAATCCCATGCTAGATCATTCTCATACATCCACAGGGCACTCACTGACCCCAATACTAGCAGATCACACAACCATCCTTTTATCAAAAAAAATCAATACACTGTCCTCTTCACAATGCCAACTATTACAAACATCCCTACCATGGACAATGTCATCACAACTTCCGGTTAAAGTTTGGATTACACTATACGGGGAGAGCACACTTGACGTTCACAACAGTCACAAACAATGATTACCGAGAGAACCCCGTAAGACAATAAAACTAGATCTAGAATAAAAATAAAAAAATAAAACCTAAAACTGAAACCTGAACCTAAACTAAACTGAAACTGAAAAATGAACACTGAAAACTGAATCTAAAACCTAAACTGAAACTGAAACTGAAAACCCCTTAGGAAAGAGTAGTCTACAAACGACGTCTGCTCCCTGTAAACACAAAAGCACACACACCCAGGGTACATTACTGCCTGTTTCACAGTGGGTATGTACATCAAGGTATTACAACCTCTTACCTGCTTTCTCTGTGTTGGAACATAATTTTCTTCACTCTCTTTCACCAAGTTTAAATGGCGATTTTATCATCAAATCTTCACAATGTCTGTCGTAATTCTTTCAATACAACTCATTAGCAAAGCTAACACTACATTAATAACACATCAATGCCATCTTGTTCTTCACCGAATTCAACTATAAGCAAAGGAAAGAATGTACGAACCTCTTCTCATGCCTTTTCTCTCGGTCACGCTACCGCTGACCAAAACATGAAAACCGCGGCATCCTCCTCCATCTGCAATTATTACGGAACTATCAATAGCGACTAAATTAACGATTTTGATTTCCTGTCGTATCCGAGATGTTGTCATCTCAGATTACTGACTGACTTCACTATGAAATTAATACTTTTCCCGGAAATCTACCACAATTTATGTTTTATCATAGTACACTTTCTTCTAATACTGTGTACAACACAGTTTAACAACATGGTCTCGGCTGTCACATCACGCTTCCACTTCAACTCTTAATCTTTCCCTTTTTGATCCCACAACGTCAAAAATAGACTGTCTTTCACAACTCAACTAAAGGTTCAATTTTCTGATCAATCGTTTTCAAACCCATTCCTTATAACTACCAACATAATATTCTCCCAAAATATCATCCTATTTTACCAATATACCTGTGATTAATCATCAATTTTCATCAAAAATATGATTTGCACCGGCGCCATCCACAAACAGGCTTTTCGCACAAGCACCACTTCAAATCCAACAAATCTTCATCCTTAATCTCACCATCGATCATACAAATATAAAATCAAAATTACCTCCACGTCTGGCATCACAATCTACCACATTAGATCACCGGATGCTGCCAAGAATCTCTATTTCTTTCCCGATTCTTTTCTCAATACTACGCCAGCATGTCTTCTCGACTTCGCAGTCAGGCGGAAAAGGAACATCTTCGCGCGCGTCTCCAATCACATGACCCAAAAATACTCTCCTGCCAAAAACCTAAATCCTTCAGTACTCGTGATTCAAACCACTTTCCAACTCACAAATCCTTTGTGAACTCATACCCTATCAATCAAAATAAAATCTTAATAACACAAAAACGTATTTTGTTGTCAAAACATAATTTGCAGCAAATCTACATTTTAACCTCAGCAACGCAAAGGGAAACAAACTCGCGGTCCAATCCCTTCTTTGACTAACGTAGTTGTTTCTCCTACACCGCAAATCCCTCGCACTTGGTTACATATAAGCGTAAATTCGTTATAAAGAATTCGTTTTAAGCAGTTGGGAACTTAAAACTAATTCGTTATAAGTCAAAATTCGTAACTAGCGTGTTCGTTTTAAGTGGGTTCGACTGTATATACTTGTGCTGTTGTTTAGATTACAAAGCGAGCATGCAATCGATGCACAATAGCAGAGACATAGTATGTATGTCTCTGACAATAGTATGCACTCGTCCCATGTGAGCTAGCACAGTTTGAAACTTAAACCCCACAGAACATGATACACTTCTTCTTGTATTTTATAATATCATGAGCACCATAATAAGCTTCTAAGAACATCCTATCACAATGGATTAATTCTTCCTGTTCAGAACTGGAATTTTTACTGTACTGATTTTGCAGATCGACAGGTCAGGGGAGCAAAGAGCCTTCCTGACGGTAAAACATTTTTACATTGTCAATGGTAATTGTTGGGTCTATCCTCGTGTCCGGAAACCAAATTGTCTCCAAAAAAGGATGAGACGAGGTACCATCAGACTGTCAGGGGGGGGGTTCCGGAACCCAGGACCAGGAAAAGTATTTGTTCTTGCTTTCAGTTGCATTGCTGAGAGCACTGTTCATTAGGATGATACACTCAGGTGAGTCAAAATTGTAAATTATCAATTTCAACATTCCAGTAATTTATAGAACAGCATATATTTTGTTCGAGAATTATGGGGATGCACACTAAGTACCTTGTCCTTGCTTGCCAATCCGTCAGAAGTGCCAGTGAGGTTTTATTCAAGTCAGGGGTGGAACGGCTGTAGGATGGGTCTGGCATCGTTTTCAGGCTTCACTGCACTCTTTCCATTGGGGAAGCTCCTTGGTATGATTACGTACAGTATGTGTACATCTAGCATTTAAAATTAAGAAAGCATTTTTTCTTGTTTTTCTATTTATACTTGTTTGTGTGTCGTGTTTAATGTACGAGCAATTCCCAAATACTTTTTTTTTTATTTTCTATAGTGTGGTTTTAATGCTGTCACACGTTTGTTAACCTTCACTGTGCTTCCTGGGTGGGATGACCCAGAGCCTCACTAAAGTGTCCGTATCTCTAAAACTATGGGGAATTTTTGATTGAGACTTCATGTAATCCTCAAACACTATAGAACCTTTTTATCAACCAATTTTTAAAGGATTGTCTTTGTAAATAAACAAAGACGTCATTTGAACTACACAGTCCAGATGTGGGTCGTGGACAACACATTGGGAATTAAAGAAAGCATTTTACGGTGTGTATCCCTATTCGGATGGCGTGGGTCGTGTACGACCCATACTCTGCAAAGAGGCGGTAAAGAGTTTATCCCTATTCGAATGGCGTGGGTCATATACAACCCATACTTTTTATGTTAAATAATTCTTCACAAAGTATGGGTTGTACACGACCCACATCATCCGGACTGTGTAGACTGTAGTCCAAAGTGTGATCCTGTGAAGGTTATATGATTAGGCATTGTAATTGAAAAGCAATTTATGTTCATTTCATTGCTATAAGTATAACCATTAAACCAAGACCATTTACAACTACGTTGTGTGGTTTATAATCAGGGGTGGGACTCTTGTGATGAAAAACGATGAAATCCCTTTTTTCTAGGGGGGGTTCGAGGGCATGCTCCCCCGAAAAATGTTTAAATGGTACATTAAAATCTGTGCAATCTGGTGCATTCTGAGACTAAAATTCAACTCGTTTGGATCAGGTAAAAACGACATTCAAAAACCGAAATGCAGTGTTAAAGAACAGTATATGGTGCAGTCAAAGGTAATGGTAAATTAAGAATTTCTGGTATTTTTTTTTGTGTTAAGGCAGGTTTCACGGTAATCAGACTCTTTGATGTGTGTAAACTTTGCCTTCAAATTACTTGCTTACTGTGTTGATTTTCATCATTTTTTCTGCTTGGCATGAGTAAGTATGGTATTTGCAATACAAAAAAATAAATAAAAGCTAAAATGTTTGTGTTTGAGCAATTATTTGAGCGAGTTTTTCGAAGCGAACGTGTGAATCCTGACAGACACCATTTCCTTCTGTCACATGACCCCATCTCAAAGTGTGATTCAAGCAGACACGAAATATCACACAAAACTTATGATAATGGGGTTATTAATTCAATTAATACACAAGGTTAGTCTCTGACTAGATAAAATAGGGAAAAAAATATCAAATGGGAGCATAAAACCGTTTCTGGGAAAATGTTCAATCGCCACCGAAAGTGTCTGTCAGTAAAAAAAACACGTGCTTTGTTTGCAAAGCCAAGCCTAATTTTACACATCGCGTGCTTTTGTCTGTTATTCTTGCTTGTGAACATCATTTTATTGATGTTCTTCACTGGAAAGCAGGTGTATCATCAACAGTATCACAAAATCGCAAAGAATGAACATTTTTGTTGTGATCCGACCGGTGTCTGTAGACTGAATCACACGTTCGGCAAACTTCGTTTTTAACGGAAATAACCGAGCCTTTCATCAGAAACGACGTTTCAACCGCTTCATATCGTCTGCAGGAAGAAAAAGAGGAATGATGCGATACCCAGTGAGTAAAACATTTAATCGTTTTTAGTGCCTTTTGATCAAGTTTTGTTGCGTCTGTCAGCAACGTTCGTCAACCCAACGTTCGACACAGCGACGCACGCATACGGATTTGCAGCATTTGCATTCGGAAAGTGAGGGATTTGTGAGTTCGTTTGCATAATTTCAATCGCTAGTAGGTTTTCCCTTCGTCTCCCATTGTTGTGTTTGCATGTTATTGGCATTTCATTGTGTAAATTGAAAGTTTGTGAGTAACAGTAGTACAATCTGTCGAACGTTGGCGACGCTGACAGACGGAAATATCGAAGAGCAATGTGCGCTCGTTACCACAACGGTCATGAACCGGTGTAACACGAAATTTTTACTCCACGAAAAATTGACTCGAGTAAACTTCCATGAAAAATCTTGTACGAAAAAAGAACTCCACAAGGAACTAAATTTGTACTCCCCAAATATTTACTCCCAGTAAACATCTCGTACGAGAAACTTAGGGCCTACTCCTTCGTTTATAATTCGCGCAATATCCCATTTACGTGCAATCCCGTTTTGCCGCCGTCCCATTTTGGCGACATTTCACAAGCCAAGCGTCATCTTACTACCGCATCCCATTTTGGCGCAATCCCGTTTCGCCGCTATCCCATTTTTATTTTTATTTTTTTTTATTTTTACATTTAGTCAAGTTTTGACTAAATGTTTTAACGTAGAGGGGGAATCGAGACGAGGGTCGTGGTGTATGTGTGTGTGTCTGTCTGTGCGTGTGTATGTGTGTGTGTAGAGCGATTCAGACCAAACTACTGGACCGATCTTTATGAAATTTGACATGAGAGTTTCTGGGAATGATATCCCCGGATATGTTTTTTATTTTTTTCGATAAATACCTTTGATGACGTCATATCCGACTTTTTGTAAAAGTTGAGGCGGCACTGTCACACCCTCATTTTTCAATCAAATTGATTGAAATTTTGGCCAAGCAATCTCTGACGAAGGCCGGACTTCGGTATTGCATTTCAATTTGGTGGCTTAAAAATTAATTAATAACTGTGGTCATTGAAAACCTGAAAATTTAAAAACAAAATAATTTGTTTTTAAAACGATACAAATTTACGTTCATCTTATTCTTCATCATTTTCTGATTCCAAAAACATATAAATATGTTATATTCGGATTAAAAACAAGCTCTGAAAATTAAAAATATAAAAATTATTATTAAAACAAAATTTCCGAAATCGATTTAAAAACAATTTCATCTTATTCCTGGTGGGTTCCTGATTCCAAAAACATATAGATGTGATATGTTTGGATTAAAAACACGCTCAGAAAGTTAAAAAGAATAGAGATAAAGAAAAGCGTGCTATCCTTCTCAGCGCAACTACTACCCCGCTCTTCTTGTCAATTTCACTGCCTTTGCATCGAGTGGTGAACTGACGATGCTACGAGTATACGCTCTTGCTGTGAAAATGCAGTGAGTTCAGTTTCCTTCTGTTAGTTCGACAGCTTGATTAAATGTTGTACATGAACAAAGTATGCAAACCAGATGATCCAGCGACGTCCTTCCCAATTTATGTCCAATGGACGTCTACCCACAACACGCCACTGGATGCCGCGTGGTCAGCCAACCATGTGGTGCCAGTCGTGAAAACCAGGTTCTTTGTCCCACAGTGAGACATTCAAGTTGGGGACTTTGTGACCGCTGACTTTGTCAGCATGGATGGAAAGGTGGAGAGATACAGGGCGGTGATCATCCCCAAGTCAACCCATTTCCCCGATGGGCCAGATCGAGAGGAGATCTGTGTGAAGTGTTTGCGCGCAAAAGACAATGGGAGATACTATGTCTTTCCTAATGTTGATGACATTTCATGCTTGCCAATGGCTCAGATAAAAAAAAATCCCACCAACCAACCATGAACAACAGGGGGGATTACTTTTTTTGACATGTGACCAAGTCTCATTTGAGCGTTCACAGTGTTACCTGAGAATAGCACACCCCCTTGAATTGGGACCAAAGAAAAAGCGTTGTATATATGCATTTTTGAATGCTTTTCTAAAGTCATAAGTTCATTTGTGAAAAAAAAATGTTTTAGGGATTGTTTTGCTGAATGCATGCAGTTAAGAAATTGACCCCGTTTTCAAATTTAGGGGGTAGGGTTGCCCCATAGCCCACGTATGTCTGTGTGACTGTGTCAAATATCAATCTACTCTGCGTACAAAATGTATAGATGTTTGTTTTTCGATTTTAGAATGATTTCTTAAGCTGGCTAGAACTTCTGAGGTCTACAGGAAACGATAAAGATAAAAAATGTACAAAATATAAGTAGCGTCCTTTATCTTACCATTGTTCTGATCAATGCTGTCCCTTTATTTGCAAGTTAACCATTTTTCTTAATGTGTTCAAGGAGTATGTTAAAAATTATTATCAATGGTTGCTTTAAACAGCACCTTTGGGCAGTTATTATGCACTGAAGTTGTAAAAGCATGTTTTGGGTTTTTTAGGATATAGCGTCTTGGAACGCCAATCATCTTGGAAATACGAATGTTCATATAATTTTTTTTACTGTTTTGGATAGATAAAAGTTGAACTCTTGGTGCAAACTGTTTTTTGGCCCATGTTTGACTATTTATTATTTTGGAATATTGTGTGTGAGGGGGAAACTGCAATCCTCAATATCATGAAACGTGCCTTAAACAGTATCTGGAAATATCGGAAATGAAAGTCATCGAAAGCTTCCGGTTCTCTTTTTGTTTGTTGCATAATGGTGAACAAATTTTGTGTTACTTCGCCGAGATATACTGTACTTGAATAAGCCTGCAAATCATGAACGCTCTATTGTACCAGTTATAGACGAGGCTAACAAAACATAGTAAGTGTGAAAGTGTGTGTGTAACTTTCTGTGCTAAGATTGCAGTTAAAGTAACCTCTCGGCAGAGACTGCAGTAGCTGGGTTTCACACTCGCACACACAACCTTGAAAAACCAAAAGACTTCACAACAAGAAACAATACACTTTGATAATTTACTTCATTCGTCAACCATTCTAACATCGTTTTCCATGATATTAAACTTTGTTAAAAGCAACAATGTCCATGGATTGCACAAAGTCTTCAAACTTGGTGATCTCCTCTTCCAAGAAGTCAGTTCCAACCTGAAACAGACAGTGTATGTTACTGCCGTGAATTGATGTCTTCAAGCAACATGAAAGCAGTCAGGCTAATTTTTGGCATGTGTCCAAATTGAAAGATTTTCTTGTTCGTGCAAAATCCTGGACAGATCTTCAGTGATGTACATGGAAAAAAAAGAAGGTATAATAAACTACCAACTGCACAGGGATGGACCTTGTGGTTGTGAGCACTCGCATGTATGAAAGAGAGAGAAAGAGTGTGTGTGTGTGTGTGATTGTGTGTGCGTGTGCATTCCTACATTCTATAAGTTCAATTTTATCACAGCTCCAACAAGCAGTGTACATGACACATAATATGAATCTGATCACACATAGGTGTTAAGTGATTGCAAAATGTACAGGGATGAACGAAGAACAGCACAGTGAATGCAGCACTGCTCCCAGAAGTCCCCAGTTTGCTGTAGGATTAGCTGTCATGGCGACTCAGCACTGAGTAGCTAACCGGCTGAGCACCACTTCACACAGCAATCCACCCATTTTTATCACCCACGATACATTTGTTTTAACAGTCGGTATGTCTACAGTATTAAAAAAATCAAATAGAAAAAAAATGGCCAAACATTAAAATGATTACGCCAGTTAGCTTTCACAACTGACGTTTTCCAGAAACTGTGTGGAGTTGCCTTAGTGTTTTAAAGGGTGCCTACCTTGTACAGCCTATAAATAACCCAGATAAACTTTTTTTCCAGCATGGTCTATTTGCATGAACCTAATGAGGTTGGAACAACAAAGAAGGGACACTACCCTTCATCTACACATGGTGTGGCTATGACTGGATTACCTCCCTCATAAATGTATATGATTCAATAAAATCTTCACCTTCTTGTCACTATAATTAAGTTTCATTATAGCAACTGCCCAACAAAGTCACCAACAGTACAGAGACAAAGCAACATGGAGACCAAAATCTTAATACTGACCTTATCGTCTTCAACAACACAGGAAATCTGCAGCTTGTTGATTCCGTAGCCCACAGGAACAAGCTTGGCTGAAATGAAAAATAAACCTTACAAGCATGTTTGACACAAGCAGAACATCAGTGACTATCTTGCCAATGCTGGACTAAAATCAACAGGCTTACTTCCTGTATTTAGAAAAAGAAAGTCTTCTGACAATTTGAATGAAGTTAACTTAGATGATCTACCAGGAGTGTAGCATTTTTTTTCTAAACAAGATTAGGACATTTGATAGCTAACAATCTATCAATACAATAATAGTTCTGAGGTAGGCAACACATTGCTTCTGAGGTAAATCAACCCCCAAATCAAAACACGTAACGTTTCATTTGCAAAATAAACCATTCAAAAAAAAAGACATGGCAACGAATGCTGCTAACATACGGTATTCTGTAGGTCTTCCACTAAAGAAAAACACAAAAATGCTTGAAATTTTAGGGGCGTGGGGAAGAGGAGGAATCTAGGGTCTTTTTACATTTAGTCAAGTTTTGACTAAATGTTTTAACATAGAGGGGCGAATCGAGACGAGGGTCGTGGTGTGTGTGTGTGTGTGTGTGTGTGTGTGTGTGTGTGTGTGTGTGTCTGTCTGTGTGTGTGTGTAGAGCGATTCAGAGTAAACTACTGGACCGATCTGTATGAACATTTTCATGCGAGTTCCTGGGTATGATATCCCCAGACGTTTTTTTTCCATTTTTTCGATAAATACCTTTGATGACGTCATATCCGGCACTTTGTAAAAGTTGAGGCGGCACTGTCACACCCTCATTTTTAAATAAAATTGATTTAAATTTTGGCAAAGCAATCTTTGACGAAGGCCGGACTTTGGTATTGCATTTCAGCTTGGAGGCTTAAAATTTAATTTTGTTTGTTTGTTTGTTTAACGCCCAGCCGACCACGAGGGGCCATATATCAGGGCGGTGCTGCTTTGACATATAACGTGCGCCACACACAAGACAGAAGTCGCAGCACAGGCTTCATGTCTCACCCAGTCACATTATTCTGACACCGGACCAACCAGTCTAGCACTAACCCCATAATGCCAGACCAGGCAAGGGAATTGAAAATTGTAAAAAAGGCTGAACATTTTTAACTGAAGACGCGAAGCGTCAAGTCGACGGCGCGAAGAGCCTAGCCTTACTAGGGGGGTCCGGGGGCATGCCCCCCCCCCCCCCGGAAATTTTTTCTTCAAAGAACCCAGATAGTGCAATCTAGTGTCATCTGAGCTCCAAGTTTGCCATTAAATTCTGGTTTTAGAATCAGAGTTTTTAGTACCAATTTTTTATTTTTTGAAGAAAAAAAAATATATACATGTATTATATGGTTGAAATTTGTTAAATTGATCTGTTGAGACAAACAGGAAAATGTAACTTGTAACACAATCTGGTTTACTTTCAAACATAAAAGTTACAAGGGCTCACCAATAAGAATTGCCTACTTAAGTTACTTTCCCATGATCTCTTACAATGAGTTTTTAAAAAAGTATAAAAAAAAGAAGAAAATAAGGCTCAACGCATAGATTTTTCTTCGATTTGTGGGTTAGCGGTTTGGGTACCAGCCCAGCTCCAACCCTTGCTTAAATTTGGTAAATATAGTTCGAAGATTACGAATACGATCAGCACAGTGACATTCAAATGGAGAAAAACTGAAACATATGCGCAAACTTCAGATCTAGAGCGGTGTTCTTCGCTTGACTTGAACCAAAATCTGTTCTTCTTCTGCCGTATAAAATCGAAGGAAAATCAAACAATTCAGGAGCACTGTGCCTTACTTGAGCAGAAAAAAAACCTGGCAAACGTTGATTGTCCTTCAGAGAAGAGCACATTTCAATGTGCTTCTTCCTGCGGAGATGGTCAGTAACAGCTAGTAGGTGTTGCAGACGATGCACCATGCTGAACCACGGACATCAATTTTTCTAAATCGAGTGCCGACGCGCTGCTTGTCTCTATTCACTTCCACAACAGCCGACACACACTCTCATTTCCATTTGTTCGCGCATCCAGTGTCATCAAATCTTTGACCACGTTTTACAACACGCGCGATCGACATTTTCACTGGTACACTGCGTTCAATGCTGTCTGCGTGCCCGCGAATCCTATAGCGTGCCCACGAATCAACAGCGAGCTGTTTCACTCAAAGTTCAAGTAACTGAGGCGGGCGGGAGCAGTGCGTGAACAAAGTTTTCGCGGGCTTTCGCGCTAAGGCAAAAGTAACCGGTGCTTTTTTTTGTGCCTCCCCCCTTTATTTTTTTGGCGGACACTTTTGCTTTTCCGGCGGAACAAACAAAAATTTCGGCGGAAATCCGCCGTTCGGCGGACAATTCCTATGCCTGCTGACGCCTGGCGGAGCAGCCACTAGATTGCCAATTTTAAAGTCTTAGGTATGACCCGGCCGGGGTTCGAACCCACGACCTCCAGATCACAGGGCAGACGCCTTACCACTAGGCCAACCGTGCCGGTTTAAAATTTAATTAATGACTTTGGTCATTAAAAATCTGAAAATTGTAATTAAAATTATTTTTTTTATAAAACGATCCAAAATTACGTGTATCGTATTCTTCATCATTTTCTGATTCCAAAAACATATAATTATGTTTTATTCCCCCCTCTGCTTCTTTGCCTCTGTAAACTTGTAGGGGTAGTTATTTTTCGATAATGACCCAGCAACCAAACAAATAACGACCCAGCAACAGCCTGAATCCTCGATAGTGCAATGGGTTGAGAGGTTGTTCTGTTTCGGTACTACTTTTTACGACTGAAAAGTTCCGAACGCTCTAATGTACGAAGTATACATCTCTGGAGCAAACAATACAAACATACCGCATTTAAATGAACAACTACAGGCCTGCACACATGAATCTCCATATAAAATCCATGAGTTCGGTTGTTTTCTGAATCTCATCTGCCGTGCCGTCAAGCCGTTCATCACAAGCAATTTCCCAAGGCAAGTAACTCATACTTTGTCTAGCGACAAGAGTAGTTCCCCTTCTTTTCACTCAGTTCCTTCGACAACAGACTGCAATCCGACGGTCAGTTTTCAACAATATTTCATTTAATAAACAGATCACACGCAACCAAATGCACACATCTCATCAATTTAAACAACATAAAGGGGTTTCATACACTATTTTCCCCAGAAAACTGAACTTCATACAGTTTTTAACGTTGGAACACGGGTGCAAAAGTTCGTCTGCTAGTCCCATTTGACGAAAAAACATTATCCTAAGCGATACTAAAACATATACAGAACACACAATATCTGCCTTTGCCGCCACGGCAGAATAACAGCATATCTGTGTACTTGATTTTAGCCCAAAATAGGAAAACTGACAAGAAGTGTTAACAGAATGGAATGATTTGCACGGAACTATACAACCGCGCATTAATCGATCGCCTGCGCAGGTTGACTGGTTGAGAGAATAGGATTCGATCAAACTTTCGCAAAAAAACTCCTCTTTTCTTTGAATAACTGAAGAAAGGAGGAATAAAGAGGTTACACACCTCGTCTCAGTGATTATCAAAAATAATGGTCTCAGTTCGCGGTCATGAAAAAGCTCGCTAAAGCTCGCATTTTTCATGATCCGCTAACTTCGACCATTATTTTTGATAATCACTGAGACTCGGCGTGTAACCTCTACATATTCGGATTAAAAACAAGCTCTGAAAATTAAAAATATAAAAATTATGATTAAAATTAAATTTCCGAAATAATTTAAAAACAATTTCATCTTATTCCTTGTCCGTTCCTGATTCCAAAAACATATAGATATATGTTTGGATTAAAAACAAACTCAGTAAGCTAAAAAGAATAGACATACAGAAAAGCATTGCGTTCAGTTTCATTCTATGAGTTCGACAGCTTGACTAAATGTTGTATTTTCGCATTACGCGATTTGTTTTAAATTAACATAATAAATGGAGCACAGGTTTCTCATTTCTAAAGAAATGTGTGAATCTGTTGAAAAGTGGAATCCCCGAGTGTAGGCACTTGTGTTGAGCCACTACATCGTTTCCAGCCACCAAACACTCCACTCACAAGTTCCCCAGATGAGTCCATCACACTTGACAGTGCGCACACACTCCTCCAGTTTCTTCATGTCCGTCTCATCGTCCCACGGCTTCACCTCCAAGATGAGGTTACTCTTGGCAATTAGTTTGGGCTCTGGGAGGAAAAAACAAACAAACATAAGCATCACACAACATATACAGCAAACAAAATAAGATGTAAATGAGACCAAGAAGATCCAGTGGAAATTAATGCATTTCATTTCATACTTCATTTTCCCACTGATAGGAAATTCGGATCACTACAGTGGACAGTCAGCAGCAACAGATGTTGCCCAGGTGTATGTGCGTTTAGGTGTAATTAACCACCTGTACTTCTGAGTTCAGGCAGAATAATGAAGGGTTTTTAGTTGTATGTGTCATGATAGTGACATGGATACCATCTCTGAGTCATCATCATCACATCCATCCTGAACTCAGGTCAAAATGAGTTCCTTCCCTTCGGGTCTCATTTATCCCTGACAGGATGCCTTTGTTTTTCTTCTCTGGAGAGGAAATCGAATGTTTTACATATTTAGAGCTTTTCGTAATGTGCAATTGATATAAGCAGATTCGCGATCGTCGATAATGATTTTTCATGGTGTGTAATTTTTAAATTACAAAGGAATTGTTATGTAAGACAGTTTCAAGCGAGCTATCTTTCGCTGATGTATTTCCTGTGCAAACAACTCTAAATATGATAATCAACTTTGTCACGTTATCATAACAAAATGGCTACGGAGCGGACGATACTTTTTCCGTAACCAGTTGGGAGTGATGCAACAATATCACGGTCTTCTTCCCACAGCAGTCTCAAATTTCGACTTGTTTTGACCTTAGAACGATGTCTTTATCATATCTGTGAAGAACAGAACGGAGATCACTGTCGAAGTCAGTCATTCGGAAATCGAATTCATCTTTTATCAGAAACATTAGCGAAAAACATAAGGGAGATAACTCTGTATTCTTGTTTTGATAGATTTCGGCTTTAAGCTCCGCTTCTCTCCCCTTCCTCCACGTAGTAATTCTCCGTCCTGTCAGAGAGACTTGAGCGATAGCGTGGACCGATGATTATCAGAATGCATCACATCAAGATGACCTGTGTCGATCCTGGCCTCAGAGATGAGATTCCCTAAAAGTGTTTTGGGAGGAAATTATTTGGCGGGGGTCTGGGGGCCGGTGAAGGCCCTAGTGGGGTCCAGGCCCCCTGAAGCTGAAGATTTTTTGACACTTTGACCATAAAAAAAGACTTGGAAATGAGTCCGAGCAGTAGAAGCATACAACATTTTGTCAGTCATATGTGCAAAATTTAAGTAACTTTAGCTCAGGAATTTTCAAAAATTTTAGAAACGGCACAATTTACTTGCACAATGACCAATGGTGCTCGTAAGGTATTGATAAAAGAACTGGACCTAAATAAATTGCTTGAGCGCCAAAACATGTTCGCTTTCCGTCAATGTTCTCACCGACGCCATCTTTGTTAAGCAGGCTAAAGCCGACAGCTGAATCAGCCCGTTTATGAATTATGGGAATGAAGACACTCGTGAAAGGGAAACTTAGTCCCAAATGGAAAGTTCATATTCGGGTCGAAGGTCCACTTCCTTCGATACGGAGGTTATGTTGTCATTATTTTATCGGAGATTTGATCTGGAAAATCGACTTTAGGGTTGTAGGTAGGACTTTACAGATCGAATCCAATGGAACCACAACAACTACTCTACCCCCCCCCCCCCCCATTTTTTTCTCAACGGATTTAGACGATTCAGTAAAATGGTCCTGGGAACGAATTGGCGGAAGAATCTCATCCCTGTGGCCTGGACCCCAACCTGTGACCTGAGGATCACAAGTTTAGTGCTTCAGAGCTCTACAGACGGAGCTTCCAGACCCCCTAGGCACTAGTAGGTAATGTGCACCACCCTACTGAATTCAAGTATCTTAGTTCTTACATAATAAAAACACCTAGAGCTTTCCTTCTCTAATTTCTATCTGCAGTTCAAGTGTTCACATACAACAAAGACAGATGTTTCTATGCAAACAGTGCAGAAACTTTAGAAACATCTTTAATTCTTAAGCCAATAGACCTCCAAACACAATTGGAAGTACTGAATAAATGATGTATGTTTGCTATCTTCCCTAAAACTGTAAAACTTCTTTCAGCATAAGACTGAGACACTGACAGCTGTAGATTTTTGGTTTAGCCAAGTCGATTCCTGCCAAATTTGCACTATACTCCACCGTTGTTTGCAACGCATACTCAAGCTTGTGGATTGAATTATAACATGAGCAAATTGATTAGACACTGCTCTGTAAGACCAACATATAAAGTGATAGAGTGGAACCCCCCTCTTAATACCATCTTTTCTCAGACTTTCTGGTCATGGCCTTTGTAAATTTACCCCCAATTTAAGATTCCCTCCTGTTTAAGACCTGATTTTCACAGATTTTTGGAGGTCTTAAGGGGGGTTCCACTGTAAAACTAATAGCTTTCTCCCACACTTCACCACAAGTGGCCAGAAAAGCCAAACAAACAACTCACTCTCAGACTTCTTCTCGGTGTAAGCTTTGATCCTTTGCTGTTTGATGGCATCCATCTCTTCCTCGTCATCGGATCCAAAGAGGTCAAAGTCATCGTCGGCATCACCGCCTCCTTGAGCCGGGACAGCGCCGCCATAGCTGTCCAATGGCTTCTTCACGCCTGGAAGGCTGGTCAGACACAACAACAAAGTTTTTATACAGTGCTACCTGTCAAGTCTGGCCCCTCTCATGACATGACACCTCATGATAAAGAACACTTTGTGTGGACATTTTTTTTGGTCTTTTAAATTAAACAAAGCAACTCTCTCATGAAAGGCCGCCTGCAATGTAGGAACACTTTTGGCTGGTCGTCTCATCACAGGATTAATTTTACTGTATTACTATATCTAGTTCAACTTATTCAACGATATCCAGATTTAGCCTTGTGTGGGCGGCAGCGTCACACTGAACAGGAAGGGCAAAGCCCATACGACTCACATGCTTGACCTTGACCTTTACATGACCTTGACCTTCAGGGTCAAGGTCAAATAACTAAACCTAGCAATGACATCATACACTAAGAACTGCTTTACACATTTTTCCTACCAAAATACATGTGACCCAAGGTCAAGGTCATCCAAGGTCATGCAACACAAAGCTGTTAATTCAAGACATAGGAAGTACAATGGTGCTTATTGGCTCTTTCTACCATGAGATATGGTCACTTTTAGTGGTTCACTACCTTATTTTGGTCACATTTCATAAGGGTCAAAGTGACCTTGACCTTGATCATATGTGACCAAATGTGTCTCATGATGAAAGCATAACATGTGCCCCACATAATTTTTAAGTTTGAAACAGTTATCTTCCATAGTTCAGGGTCAAGGTCACTTCAAAATATGTATACAATCCAACTTTAAAGGACCCTTGCGACCTTGAAGCAAGGTCAACCAAACTGGTGTCCAAAGATAGGGCTTACATTGCCCTGTATAGCATACATAGCTAAGGTTGCCATTCTCGATAACTTCAGAAAAAAATGCGAAAATGTGAAAAATGGTCGTTTTTAAGACAACAATTACGGCCCCTGTGACCTTGAACTTGAAGTGAGGTCAAGTTGCCGCACATGTTTTTTGAGATCTTGTAACCATACACCATCAGGCCACATCAGGTGTTGATAGACTTAATAGTGTCCAAGAAATATCCAACGTTAAAGTTTTCCGGACGGACGGACGACTCGGGTGAGTACATAGACTCACTTTTGCTTCGCATGTGAGTCAATAAATCTAAAAATCATTACTCTTGTTTCAGCATGTGTTTCAGAAGAGCTTGACTGAGCAGTACCTTGTTTCGTTTACCTCACAATGATCGTTTGGTTACATTGAACTGTTGATTGTTTGCCAAAACCAGAACTGTAAAGAGAAAATTAGTTGGAGTCTTTCTTTATTTGGTGTTTAACGTCGTTTTCAACCACGAAGGTTATATCGCGATGGGGAAAGGGGGGAGATGGGATAGAGCCACTTGTCAATTGTTTCTTGTTCACAAAAGCACTAATCAAAAATTTGCTCCAGGGGCTTGCAACGTAGTACAATGTATTACCTTACTGGGAGAAGGCAAGTTTCCAGTACAAAGGACTTAACATTTCTTACATACTGCTTGACTAAAATCTGTACAAAAATTGACTATATTCCATACAAGAAACACTTAAGGGTAAAAAGAGAAACAGAATCCGTTTGTCGCCTCTGGGGAGCATCGGGTAAATTCTTCCCCCTTACCCGCGGGGGGTATTAGATGGAGTTTTGTATAAAAGATGCAGTTCTGTATAAAGCTATCACACAAAAAGTAGTTTGCTGTTCTTACGCGCTTCTGTCCATGGACTTGATGTGGTTGTACCAACGCAGAGCATGGGGAAAGCTGGCCTTGGGTGCGCTGCTCAGTGCTGCAAACACCACACTGTCCGCCTGGGATGCTGTGTATCTGCAAACAGTAGGTTTGAGTCAATTAAAAGTAATACGAAAATCCTACACGAGATTTGATGGACACATTCTTTTAATCAAGTGGTTAGGCCTAAAAAAAAAATAGGTGTGGTTACGGTAACCCGACCTACCCTATTTTTAGGGGCCGATCCTATAACTTTTTATTACATTTGTCAAAAAAACCACAAAAAAACACAAAAAAACAGTGCAAAAAACGCAATGAAAGCGAAAGCGCCCGTGTCGCACACTTATTTCCCTGTCAAGTAGGTTTAATTTGTACACATTAGAAAAAAAAGTTAAAAAAAAAAAAAGTGATTGCCTACCTACCTACCCTATTTTTTTTGGCTATGTTACCGTAACCACACCTATTTTTTTTTTTGGCCTTACCAAATCTCTCCCTCTCACACATGTATGCATTAGTAAGCAGTCTACTAGTACTACAGTGACCAAATTATGCTATTGCTACAGAGTACAGACAAGCTCCTTTATGTTATGACAAAACCGGTAATCTTGAACTTTAGGGTGTTAAATTCATAGCTCAAGATCCACTGCCATTTTTTACTTATTTTTTATTTTTTATACAAGTCCCTGTAGTCAAGCTAAAGAACATTTGTCGTGAAATTAATTGACGGATTGAGGTCCAAACTTAAGCATAATTAATTAATTTGGTTATTTGTTCGATGAAAATGACGAGAAAACAGATACGTAATATCGGAAAAATCCGATGAAGTTGCCTCCCCGCCATCGTAATATTGACAGACAGAGTTGGCTCCCCTCCATCGATAATGGAGGATTTTGCTATGTTTTCATTGAAAAAGACATGTAAACGAAATGCATCCGTACAGTTCATTCCGTGACTTCAAAGGTACTTTTAAAATGACTTCTCATGCTTACAAGTGCAGGTTCTACAAATCTGGAGGCTTAAATGCCACTGAATTATGAGGTATGTGTCCATCAAATCTCGTGTAGGATTTCGTGTACACTACATTGGGGTGTGCATGTTTAAGATCCCACAATTGACAAAAGGGTCTTTCCTGGCAAAATTGTATAGGCATAGATAAAAATGTCCACCAAAATACCCGTGTGACTTGGAATAATAGGCCGTGAAAAGTAGGATATGCGCCGAAATGGCTGCGATCTGCTGGCCGATTGTGAATGCGTGATATATTGTGTAAAAAAAAATTCCATCTCACACGGCATAAATAAATCCCTGCGCCTTGAATGTGCGCGATATGATTATAAATTGAATAAAAATAAAAAAATAAAAAAATAAATCCCTACGCTTAGAACTGTACCCACGGAATAGACCTTTTCGGTATCTGAGCAGCTCTCGCGAGACACGCTCTTTGTTATGCTTTGAACATCGCGAGAACTTCGAACTTTGGCTTGTGCAGCTCGCACGAGATCGCTGTACCGCATGCTTTGCTATGCTCTGAAGTTTGCGAGAGATCACGAGAGCTTGGAATACCGATAGGGTCTATACGCGCGATATAAGCCTCATATTGATTGATTGATTGATGAAATTAACACGCTAAAGTTCAAGATTACCACAAAACCTGTCTGCTCAATCAACTACTGAACTAGTCCATCAACCCAGATATGACCACCCCATCCAGAACTGTAGTGGACTTCACTTAGCAATAGCAATCATGCGTATCAGAAAACGTTTAGGCTACTCAGCTGGACTTGAAAAGCTTCTGTGCCTCGTTCAGTCACTAGACTCACGAGTCACATACAGTGATAGTATGATACGACTGATAAAGCATGACAACGTTTATGAGTAAAGTTATTCATGTTGACGAACTGATGGTTGTACTCATCAAAAAAAAAAAAGGTAAAACTAAATGGATTAGGCCAAAAAAAAACCAATGCTTTGGTTACGGTTTCCCGACCGACCCTAACTTTTTGGGCCGACCCTAAACTTTTTTTTGGTCCTAAAGCTAAAAATAAAATGAACCAAACACATACATACACAAAAAAAGCCCACACACACACACAAAAACCCACCGAAAACGACAACACCACGGCACAGAGAAAACATCGATCGCCAAGAGCAGACAACAACAAGCCCGACAAGGGACACCACTCCGCCTTTTACAACTCCCATATCCAAGGGAAGTCAGTCTCGTGCGTGCGTTCGTTCGTTGCGCGAACGTAAAAAAATGTCGTCTGCATTTGCAATCGTATTCGGAAAGTGCGTTCATATCGAACAAACACGACTGATAAGTCGGTACTCGAAGAGTGCAACCTTGGTGGACATTTTTCATGATTTTCATCCAACTTTGGACGGCAAACTGTTCGGGATAAAATGTGTTGGGTCGACGAAAATAAGTGCCGAGCCCGAAGACTCTTTCGAACTGGACTTTGGCATGACTCTCGAAAACTTGGAAAGTTTCCACATCAAATCACTTCACTTCAAGTGTGTTCGTTTGACTCCTGATGGCAGTGAAGCGGACGAATACACCAATATGAAAATACCTCGAATATCTTGCATACACAAATATTTTTATCATTTCAAGAAGGACCAACCAAAAAAAAAAAAAAAAAAAAAAAAAAAGTTTAATCGACCTACCTACCCTATTTTTTTTGGCCATGAAACCGTAACCAAAGCATTTTTTTTTTTTGGCCTTACTTCACATTATGAGTTTTCCCTTTTCCAGCCCAGGCCGTGCACATTAAAAAAAAAATTAATAACAACATAACAAACCACCCGTAGCTACCTACCCTTCAATATAGCTGCGGTCCGCAAGGAAGTCATTTAAAGCCTTCAGACCAGCATCGGATTTGAGATCGCCAAAGCCCATGATTAGTGTTTGATCTGAAAATAGGAACTGAGCAGCAGATGGACAACGTGGTGGGGCGCACCGGCAGATCGGGAAAGGAAGTTACGTCAGTATGTTGTTGGAAAAGTAAAATTGGACACAAAAAACCGACATTTTCAAACCTGTTAAAAGAAGGAACACTCTATATATTTTGGGACATCCTTTGAATTTGTTGTATTTCTGCAACATTAAAATTTTCTCATTTTTACTTATCTTAAATTTTCAACTTTGTACGTCTTGGCAATCCCAGATTTTTTTATAAGGAGATTACACACAATACACAAGTCTCAACATCGACGTTTGGCATCAAATGCAAAACAAGGACAGATCTTGTTCCAATAATAGCAAAGCAATTGACATATACATCTATATGCTTTGCTTTTCTCAAAGAAAATCTATTCCTCCCTTTCTCGACATCCTTTCTCTGGTTTATAGAATAGGACACTAATGAATGTGGAAGCTGTTATTTTAACCTCTCTAACATTGACGTGTTCTCGACTTAAATCTCGTTTTTAAAAGGAGTAAAATACTGACACTAAACAATACTTTTATAATATTGGCTTGCACGGTTTTTGAGATAATTCTTGCTACTTTTCTTTTTCTCTCTCAAATAACTAGAGAAAAAAATGTTTGTACCATCTCTTTCCCGTGAGAGCAAAAATCACCGGAAGTAAGCGGTCTGCAAGGTTTTCGTAAACGCAGAAGGTCGGACTCTAGGTGAGACAGACAAACAAATAGTTATCATGCTGCACATGCATCAGATTATTTCAATGCATCGTTTCAGATCGTTGATTTAAACAGTCACTTTATAAGCGAATAATTGTTGGACTTGTGTAAGACTTCTGATCACTAAATGGGTTGGAAACAGTTGCAACCTCAACTTCTCGCTTCTTGGCAGCCAGACACCTCTCCAATCCAACTGATTCTAGTTTTGCTTTACAATCAGAGACACGGACACATATTTATTTTGTCACTGTGTATGCTTACAGGTAGATTCAGCTATGTTGCGGCTGTGGCCACTGCGACAGGTTGTGTCTTCGGCAGGAGCACGGTTTATTCCAGGTAAGTTTATGTAGTAAACATGTAGTACTTAGCACTAGCAGTTGCAGAGATTACCTAATAACGAGTGTTAACTGTTATATTTAAACATTACCAGTGATGTTCCCAGACTAAGAGGACATTAGGTCAGTTAATCTGGACTGATCATATGTAGGTAATGTTTAACTTTAGCGTTGTAAATTCATAGCCCATAATGATAATCTAGTGGCATTTTTTAACTTATTTTTGATACAACGGCAAGTGCAAGTCCCTTTTATCAAACAAAGAATATTTATGATGAAATTAATAAGACGGATTGAGCTTTAAACTTAAGCATAATTAATTAATTTGGTCATTTCAAGGACGAAAATGATGAGAAAATGCATACGACGATACGTAATATCGACAGTTGCCTCCCCTCCTTGGAAAACATTGCTTTGCCGATGTTTTGCTTCTAGAACCCATGTAAACCAAAGGCATCTATACCGTTCATTCCGTGACTTCAAAGGTATCTAAGATGACTTGTTATGCTTACAACTAATACAAGAGCAGGTTCTGCAATATTAGAGGCTTAATGAGATCCGACACCGATACATGCACAGCCTGGCTTGGACTTTACAGTTGCTTTTTTTCTGCTGAAAGTGATATATGAAGAAGTCACTGAGACAAACTTATTTTTCAAAATTCTTTGTCAGTTCTTAAAAATGTAACCACGTCGGACATCAGACATACATGGATATTTTTTCCAAATGTCCTATACATTTTTCATGCAAGAGGACATGTGTCCTATAGTGGAAATGTGGGCATCCACCAGAAAGAGAAAGGAACAGTCACAGTGAACTGTCGTCATTTGCTCAGAGACGGAACAACACGTTTTTATTACTTTGATTTGTTCTGTTACCTTTTTGCCAAGAACATTATTTTATTTGTTCTGTTACCTTTGTGACAAGAAACTAGTCAAGTTTAAAGAGACCAAAAAGCAATGTACTCACGTTAAAATGACGAACACGGAACGAATAACAGCGACGTTTCGACCTAAGGGTCTTCTTCAGGCACAAAAACACAAAAATACACACACAAAAAGTCAAGTTTAATTAAATTGACGTTTTGTTTCGAAAAAAAAAGTCCTATTGATTTATTTTTGTTCAGGACATTTGTCCCATCACTTTTGCATTGTCCAGGACATTTGTCCTATGCCACCTCTCATGGATGTGAGCCCCTGGTAACAATGTTTTAGGTGACCTGATGCTTCGCATTATGACGTCTTCACTACCTTTTATCAACTTATGGCGTAAGAGATGTCAGTTTGGAATACAGGGTCAAGAAGAGAAGTCTTGGTTTGTTAAGTCGATGTCGTTTGTCAATGAATCGCAGTGGATTCTGAGCTATGAATTTACAATGCTAAAGGACTAAGGACATTGCCATTTTATTGACTAATACTATTAGTAATAGCGACCAGATTTGATAGAATACAGCCATGAAGTGATAAACATTAAAATAAAACCCATTCAATGTGAGGTCTCAGATCCTTGGTGTGTATATTGTGCCTGTCTTTTTCCCTTGGACCGGCTTTTTCATTGACTAACAAGTCTTCCATTCCTCAAGACATGTTTTTTGTAGTGGCATGCAGAATAGCAAAGTACCTCCACTCTCGAGCATTAAATTTGTTTGTGCAAGCATTTTGTTTATCTCTTGAACTAGGTTCTCACAAGAGTGTGAGAGAGAGCTTGCTGACAGTTTGTTGCAGCTGTGAGTTAGCAAGGACTTGTGGATGATAGCTGCAGGAACAACAGAAGTGCTGGAGAATATCAATGTAATTTTAAATTATGGCTAGCCTTTTTTTTAAGAACTTGGAAGAAGATGTGTGTGAAACTGGGAATGGAGATCACTTCTTTCCCCATAGACAAAGTGATGTAAGATGAACGGCTGTACTTCTCAACTGATGAGAAAGTAGGACTAGGAGAGAAGACGGAATCAAATCTACTCTTATAAGCAGTCGTGATAATCCCAAAAGTAATAATGTTGAGGAAAATTAAAGACAGTTTGGACAAAATACAATACTTGAAGCAGAGGCTTTAAGTTTAAAGTGCCCTTTTTTTAAAGTTTTTTCTATGTTATACGTTACATTCCTGTTTTCGTTTGTCAATATATGTCATAGGCGCTTTCGTTACTTCATTATGTAATGCAACTTTCTTGATGGTTCTCACAGGTCACATTAAAGTTTAAAACTGAAACTAGTGCATCAATCGACAATGTGTTTGATCGTGTGAACTTTCCGCTGTTTCAGCCTGCCAGAAGTCAACAGCACCAGAACCAGCACCTGAACTGGTAGAAGTGTTTGTCAACGATAAACAGGTGTTTGTGGAACCAGGAACAACAGTACTTCAGGTTGGTGTTCTTAGAATTAATCTGGAGGGGCATTTGAATTTTCCAATTACAATCATTTGAAATTAAAAATGGGAAAAAAAGACAAATGAATTTGGGTTTTAGTGTTTAGTTTGAATAAGAAAATAGAAGAACTTGCTTGATATATACCTTAATATACCCTGTGCTTAATTCTGGAATCAGAAAAAAAACCTGTGTACTGAACTTACACTTACAAAATCACAAAATGAGTTCTTTCTTCTGTCTGTGTTTGTGTGTATTTGAACTGAAAACTGCAAGTTTACTGTGCTTCACTGTGCTTTTTATGTAAACATAAATCAAGGCTTGGTCTTTTTCTCTCATTTAGGCATGTGCCGTTGCTGGAATCGAAATTCCCCGATTCTGTTACCATGAGAGACTGTCCATTGCTGGCAACTGCCGCATGTGTCTCGTGGAGGTGGAGAGGTCAGCAAAGGTCAGTATGCTCTTCTCCTACTCTCCTGCAACTTTGAAGTTGAACCATGCTTTGTAATACTAAAGGCAGTTTTAAATTTAATTCAGTGGTAGCTGTTTTTAAGTTATCTGCAATGGACCTCTCCGATCTGGTTATGTCTGTTAGGCAAACTCGAAGGATACTCATGACCTTGCTGCGCAGCCAATCAATCACCTCACATGATGAAAATGAATACGCGCTTTGAACTTCGGATAAGGCGCTATATAAATACCCGTTATTATTATTAGCATTGCCACATCGCCCAGCGTCAACTGAGGACACAGTGAAAAGGCATTTGTTTTTCACTTTGAGTGAAAAATAATTGGCATAATTGATGTTTGTGAGTCACATATTATGTATCAAATAAAAAAGGAATGAATAAAGAAATGATTCAAAAACAAAGTTTACTGTATGAAATTAATAAAAGATGTGTTTTGGAATATTTTGAGTGTGAAAGTGCCTGTTTGTCTTCACTGCCTCTCGCGGCCATTTTCGCGTCACTCTTAGCAGACGACCAGTTCATGTCAAACTGCTCGGAATACCGTAATTTTCATTGGAGGGCTGTGATATTTTGCAACCAATCAGAGAAAGCCTTACATCTTTCCCATACAAAAAAACGCGAACCACCGGAAGCTACATCTCCGTCAGCATGTCGGTGAATATTACTCGTGTGAGTTTCACTAAAATTTGGTCTGAAAACTTCCATCGGCATACACGGTTAAAATGCAGTTTATAAAACATTAACTTCTGTTTCATTTTAGCCAAAAATCAAAAGAATCGAGCGAGAAATGACTTATTCCCAACGATTATGCTGCGCAAAACTGGACCCGAAAAATGCGAAACTCGGTCGATCAAAAGCCTGAAGAGGTTGCGATCTCGGCTCGCTCAAAGCAAAGTGATTTCGAACTAAAATGACCATATCTCGAGAACTACTGCACCGATTTAAATAAAACAAATTGCTATGTGCTCAGAATGTTAATCTCTTTAAAATGGTGTGTTTCTTGTCATTTAACCATTAATTTCAAAATTTCATGTCATTGCCACAGCAATCATGTAGCTACTAGCTTTGTCCTCAAATGACGCCCAAAATTTCTCAACTAAAATGACCATATCTCGAGAACTACTGCACCGATTTAAATAAAACAAATTGCTATGTGCTCAGAATTTTGATCTCTTTAAAATGGTGTGTTTCTTGTCATTCAACCATTAATTTCAAAATTTCATGTGTCCTTGCTATTATTATTATAATACATTCCGACGAAATATTCTCAGACAATGAGCAAAGCTGAAAAAGCATTTCCACTATATACTTTACATTTTCTTGGCTAAGAAAGAGAGGCAGATTCAGAATCAGCGTCAAATAAACTATGCACACAAACAAACTCTTGCAACAACTGTCGCACCCCAACTGAGGCATTCATCCCGGAGTCAATAATTTTCTGGCACAGTTGAGAAAGGAAGTGACTTCAAAGTGCATTTTACACAAAATAAGTGACATAAGTTTACTTGATTCTTCATTACTTAAATTACACAATTTTATACTAAAGCAAGCTGGTCAGCATAACACAGAGAAAGTGGGTGGTGCCTATTCAGAGCTGTCTAGAGGCTGTCATTTTCGTGTGACTTCTTCTTCTTCAGCGTTCGATGATGGTTGTGTCTAAATTCGTTGGCCCGTGATGTTGACAAAGTGGGCTGTATTTTTTGTGACAAATGTAAGAAGTTGAACTTGTAGTGTGACAATGACATGAGTATATTTTGATTCAGACTATAATGTTTGATGCTCACATGTCAAATGGGTTTAGTTCTGCAATGCTCTGAAGCCTGAAGGTATGTGCGATCACATTTTTGTTACACAAAATACCCAAGGAGACTTTTCTATGGATAAATACATTGTTTGTTTTGGTTTGTGTGTCTGCAGCCTATTGCATCATGTGCTATGCCTGTGATGAAGGGAATGAAAGTCAAAACCGACTCTCCTGTGACAAAGAAAGCCAGGTGAGATTGCTCATATATATTTAGTCAGGAAGCTTTAGATTAACACACGGATGTGGTTTGGTGTCTGCCGTCAGTAAAATGCCAAATGGTTTTCAATTACAGTAAAACCTGTCTCTAACGGACACCCTTTGGGAATGGTAATACTAATAGTGTCCCTATTAGACGGGTGTCCCTTCTTCACAGGTGGAGGGGCCGGGGCAATATTTTACAAAGAGCACGTAAAATGAACAAGACACTTTTTGTCAGTCCTGAAGTATGTATTTATTGGATTGAACATGAGACTCACTGAAAATGTGAGTAAACAAATGATACATGTAGCAAACAACAACAACATCCCCCCCCCCCCCCCCCCCCCCCCACCTACCCCGTTCCCTACACACACTGTGCATTCAAACTTACGCAAGTCGGACGTCACAAAGCTAAAAATAGCTGACTCTTCATCAGTCATTCAACGGGAAATTCCGCAGTGTGTCTCGACCAAATTGGGTCAGCTCTTGTTTCATTCAGTTTTTCTAGTCTCAGCATAAATGCATGGAACAAAAATTTAGCTGTGTTAACTATTGTTTCCTTCGAACGATTGCTTACAAAGAGAGAGAGATCATCACGTCTTCTTTTTCCGATTTGATCCTCGCGATCTGTGTTTTACCACATCCCATCTCCTTCGCCACATCTCGGCATGATTGGCCGCTATCTAGTTTTTTCAAGGCAGCGACACGCTGCTCTAAAGTCAACGCTTTTCTTTTTCCTGCTGGAGATTCCATTTTCAAACACAGTAGTCTACTGTTGCTTTTGGTTGTGACTGTATCCACAATGCGAAAAAGCGAAAGTGAGCGAAGCGAAAGTGAGCGAAGCGAAAGTGAGTGAGCGAAAGTGGGTCTCCATCTAAACAAGCCACTGATTGGTCAGAAAAGGGACAGGACAACCAATCAACAACCATTTGTGCTACGGCTACGGCTGCCGAGCACTGTCTGCATAACAGTCGAGTTTTCGAAGTTGCGTTTTTATGTACGTTGTGTCCGTTTGTGACAGTGTTTACACTTCCTACGGTCCGAAAAATCGTGTCCGCGTCCGTAAGTGGCAGGTGTCCGCCCGTTAAAGGTTAGTTATTGTTGAAATCGTGTTCGTGCCATGATAAACTGTCCGTATGTAGCAGGTGGCCGTTACAATAAGGGTCCGCTAGACTCAGGTTTTACTGTAGTGTCAACATTTTTTCCATCATATCAGCAGAAACTGCACACTTTTTTTAATGGTTGCCCTAGTTTACAGACACTGACCTTCTGACCCCGGGTGAATGACAGAGTTTTAGCTATGACAGTGTGAGACACACCCTTTGATGTTTGAGAGGAAACTGTCCGGTCAAAGAAGTAGAAACATGCATATCACTGGAGAGGGACTGTTCCCTTTCTTTGTATAGGGATGTGGGTACATCTGTACTCTTCTTTAGCCATACACAAGGCGATACCGGTCAATAGGACCCAGGGGTAAAAGTTGAGGGAAAAAAGTTGCTCCTTGTAGTCCCGAAAGTATGGTACTCATTTAGAAATTAGCCAGCTGTTAATGCAACTGTGAGCATGCTTATTTGAAAGCAGAGCCAACAGAAATTCGTGAATAACTTGAAAAGAATTAAACTCGGTGATTGTTTTACACTCCACCCCATATTTTGCAACCAGGGAGGGAGTGATGGAGTTTCTGCTGATGAACCACCCCCTGGATTGCCCCATCTGTGACCAGGGAGGAGAGTGTGATCTGCAGGTGATTTGTGTGTGACGATCATTCTCATTCAGTGTGGTGTGTCCTCATCGTTGCCATCATTCTCACCAGGCATGAGATTTGTATGTAAATTCACTATATTTCCATACATTTCAAAGCTACAGGGGAAAGGTTGTCATTTTTTTGTTAGTCAAATTCGCACTAGAACAGTAGAAGGCAAGTATGACCCATGGTTTTGATCTGTATAAGCAATTTCAGTAAAAATGGAGATTTCAAAATTCCATGTCTGATCATCATTGTCTTTAGCTAAGCTGCTTTGGTAGCAGTAGACCAGAGTTGTGCATCTATTCTACTATTTCACATACTATTTCCACTTGTTTCATGTATCTATATATAAGCATTCACACTTAAAGTGGATTTAAGGTAGTTCACCTGAAGAGGTTAAATACATGCTACTTGGACTTAATTGTGAGCATTTGCAGTCCATGCATACTTTACATGTAAAACTTATCATCTTCTTCGTATTTGTTGCAGGACCAGTCTATGAACTTTGGCAGTGATAAGAGCCGCTTTACAGACATTGCTTTTACGGGCAAGAGGTAAGAACATTGGGCATTGGTGTACTGTACATTGTATGCAAGGTTTATTTGTTTTCATGCATGTGAATGGAGTGAAAAGCATGTGCATTTTACAGCACATATGAAAGTCTCTGGAAGTGTTCTTTTCAGACCAAACATAGAGCTGATAATGCAGTGATGTGGGCATATATTCCCCCCACGGCAAGTTGAACTTTGCTGGGCGCTTAAAAATTGCAATTTTGTCGGCTTCTGAAGTACCATTTTGCGGATTTTAACAAGATGTTTGTTTACTTTTTACCTTTTTAAAAAAAATCTGCTGCTTGCCGACTTATTATATTGGTTTGACAAGCAATTTGTCTTGAGCCTTTCTCAGACAAGGGGAAACTATCAGTACGTTTTTGGACTAGTGGACTTTTCAATGGGCTGATAAATTGAATTCCTGTTGGGCTAGAATTTTTTTTAAAAAGTTTTGCATCCCGATAATATCAGTTCTGTTTAAATGTATTTATCCCAAGATTTGACTGTATTCAATCAAAGGTTCGGCTGTTTACAATGCCACGGTGAGGTGACATTGAACTTGTGTGTGTGTCTGCTTACAGGGCAGTGGAGGACAAGAATGTTGGTCCCCTGGTCAAGACCATCATGACCAGGTGTATTCACTGCACACGCTGCATCAGGTAAGTATCCTGTTTTTTGTGGAACTGGAATTCTTTTCAGCATGCTTTTAATCCTACAGGCAAATCCGGATAAGACGAAATTGAAGGGACCGAATTGTTATTGTGTCCTATCCGAAATTTCGACTTGGTCATAGTACAGTGGAACCCCTCTCTAGCGGCCTTGAAAATGTTGACAAAAATCAGTCCTTATGGAGGGGGGTCCTTACAGAGGGAGGGGGCGGGGCCACAAAGAAAGTCACCTCAGATTTTCAGAGAAGTTTGAGTTGCTGACGACCGTTTCCTCAAGTAAACTGCTTCGATTTCATGTTTGACATTGTCGATGGTGTCCACCAGTTCTGGTGCATGTTTCAATGCAAAAAGAGTTAGTTTCTGAGCAAGCATTTCTTTACAGCAGTCCCTGCAATGATGAAGGCCCTCCGAGAAAGAGAGTGAAAAATCGGCCACCGTTCTCAGCATCGCGTATCTGTGTGTAACCTCTTTCATTGACAAGATACTCTTGTTTCCCTGCAGCCTTGACCAGTGAGTCGGTTACCTAATCTGTGAACCCTTCAGTTGTGTTGCTTTGTCAAAAGTTAGACACAGTCAACTAGTTTTGCTCTGAGTGAACAGCGGTGCAGCTGGCCTCAATTAGCCGGTGACACCTCTCTGGCCACAGCACCAAACAGTACATGGCTGGGGAGAGAGAGAGAGAGAGAGGGGGGGGGGGGGGGGGGGTGGGGGGTAGCTGGCTAAACTCAGTGGGGTGTCCGGTGTCACTGAAGTCAGCAGGAAGAGCATTGGAGAGAAATAGAGAGGTGTACTCTTCCAAACAATTTCCAAAGATCAGTTGTAGGGCTTAGGGTAGTCAGTGAGGGAGAGTGAGAGCTGTTTGTGTACAGTCCGACTGAAGAGTGAAAAGTCACTGCCACAAGATCGGCATGCAGTCAATAAAGCCAGACAAGAAGAATGATTATGACATGCGGCTCTATCTGCTGGTTTTTTTAATTTTTTTTATTCAAACTGGTTTTCAACGCTTATTCTCACAAAGCATCTGCACACCTGCCTCTGCCTCTGTGCTGTGTTTGTGTGGCTGCTTTCGTATGATGTCAGTGCATGGTGAGTGCGTTCACTGCCTTGTCACCACTTCCCCACCTTTTTCAGAATGTTTTCTTGGAGTTGGATAATTCTCCTTACTCCTCGCCCCCTCCTTACTCCTCGTGGCGTCCGTGTAGAGAAGAAGGGAATAAGGTTACACAATGCGCTAGTGTGAGACGCCCAAGTTTCGTGTTTCGAGTTGCTGTAGTAAATATAGAGTAAACTTTGTCTTTGGGACTGACTTTCTGTTGTGTGCTATCCGTCTTTCGACTTACGTAAGAGAAATCCCATTTCGAGCTCAGGGTACTTTGTACACATAGATAAAGAGGGATAATTCCGGACCAGAATTTCTTTGTGTGCTAAGCGAATTTTTGACTTAACCGTTTGTGAGTTAGCTGGATTTGCCTGTAATTGTCTTTCTGTACTTTTCATTTCTTTCAATAGGAAGGTTTCCGCCAGTTATCTCTTTGAGGTTTTGGGTGCTTACAGAGTACCGTGCCCCTTGCGGGGGCATCAAACATCGAGGTCACAAGCAGGGTCAAGGGGAAGGTCAGCTGGGCGGACAGGAGACTATTGACAAATAGAATTCTGGAAGAGAATGTGAGAGAGTGAACACTCTTGCTTTTAGTGAGGCAAGCTAGCTTTCCACAAATGCTCCTTGTCCATTTGTTTCAGACACATCCCTCGCTATAATGTCACGTGGGAAAGTTTGACTTTACCCTTTTGGCGCCAGCCATTCTGAAATGCTGCATCTCCCAGTGCCAGGTGTTTTTTGCAGCTGCAGTGCTGCGCATCAGTCACTACATTAAAATGCTCATAACTTCCTTATTTCTTAACCAATTCTCTTACTGTTTTTTGCAAATTGTAGGAAATTGATTCAAGTTTTTATGTGTCTGGTTTGATTTTTACTTTGAAATTGTTTAATTTAAAAAAAAAAGATTATTATGTCACAAATTAAATAATACATACCAAATTCACACATCAACTCAACAGCACACATATACAGGGACAGAAGACAAACAAATGTTTATCAATTTTAATGTAGAAAGGCAGACTTACCAAATGAAGTGCAGGAAACAGCTATAATCGAAAGAATTTTGTCCAGCACAGACACAAAATAAATAAGGGTACACGTAGATATAGTGCCACGCCCCCTTCCTCCTCGTGTCAGTGACACTGACACTCTGCCACGCTGTCGGCGACCTCTCGCTCTCGTAGTGACATTTCTGTCACGTGCCCTGGCTGTCACTGCCTGTGCACTGCCAAACATATCATCACTGTCATCCTCAGCATCCACTCTGGATGCAGACGGCCGTTGGGAGGACTGCGAACGTCTCATATGAACTGCCATGTCAGTAGCTTCACTGTCAGACTCACTGTCATTGTCATTTGGCAACCAGCCTTGAAGCGTAGCATCATTGTAATCACCACATGGGTGCTCCTCATCTGATTCAATGTCCGTTTCGTTGCGCGAAACAAGGTTCAGTAGTCTCAAAACTTCAGTTGTTCCAAAGGTTGGGTGTTGTGAGCTATTCTGTGCCATGGTGCTAACACAGCAGATCGAAAGTGCTCCAAAAATTCGATACAAATAGACTCGCTGACTGCAGAAACAATGGCGGTGTGACAAGTTAGGGGAATCCCCGTGCCGTGTGCAACATTTGACCCTTACAGCCTCTTAAACAAAAGAGCTGTTGCTACAACTGTAAAGTCACGTGTACTCGTCGCAGAAATGCGACATCGGCGGTGAACCAAGCGGTCGCATTTATGCGACATCGGCGCCGAAAGGGTTAATAAAAGCAAGAGTGTTCACTCTTCACAACCCTATCTATTCCGAAATAACATTGTCTGGGTTTTTATTGGAGGCTAACGTTTACGTTACACTGTATACTCGAATGCTTCTGAAACGCATCAAAAAGATCCAGATAGTGAGTGAGTGAATGTTGTGGTCCAGGTTTGCCAGTGAGGTGGCAGGCGTGGAGGACCTGGGTACCACAGGGCGCGGCAACGAGATGCAGGTGGGAACGTACGTGGAGAAGATGCTGCAGTCTGAGCTGTCGGGCAACGTCATTGACCTGTGTCCAGTGGGTGCACTCACCTCAAAACCCTACGCCTTCACTGCCAGGCCATGGGAAACACGGTCAGTTGTTGACATAATTATACTTAAGTTCTGTAAAGGTACTACCCAGTCAGACCTGTTTACCCTTACTATTTTGGAGTAATTTATGACTATTTTTTCGATTTTGGGAAAAAAATACTCCATTTGAGTCCAGACGACGATTTTCAAATGTGCTTCAAATTAGGTTTGTGTTGCAAATGTTGGCGTTTGTAACCACAGGGTTACTATTTTGATCATCAGATTACTATAATTTGACTTGACCATTACTCTTGTCTAGTTTTTGGGTAAACAGGTCTGCCTAGTATTAGTCTCTTCAATTTTGATGAGTCCATTTTCATTTGGAATGCTATGATAAGGGTTCTTTATTAGTTAGACTCGTGCCTTGTTCATGGTTTAACTTTTACATCATCTATTTATGATGTATAACGGAGATGGTAAAGTCTGAATTATGTCAGATCAAGGTATTCTTGGTAAAAAAAGAAAGGAAGTGCAAAGTACAGAGAACAGTAGTGAGCAAGATCCGTGTGTAACCAGCCGCTTGGCACAGTTTTGAACAGGAGGAATAAAAACAAGTCGCGTAAGGCGAAATTACTACATTTAGTCAAGCTGTGGAACTCACAGAATGAAACTGAACGCACTGCATTTTTTCACAATGACCGTAGTCCGCCACTTGTGCAAAACGGAGTGAAACTGACGAGCCTGTTTAGCGCGGTAGTGGTTTCGCTGTGCTGCATAGCACGCTTTTCTGTACCTCTCTTCGTTTTAACTTTCTGAGCGTGTTTTTAATCCAAACATATATCTATATGTTTTTGGAATCAGGAACCGACAAGGAATAAGATGAAATTGTTTTTAAATCGATTTCGGAAATTTAATTTTGATCATAATTTTTATATTTTTAATTTTCAGAGATTGTTTTTAATCCAAATATAACATATTTATATGTTTTTGGAATCAGGAAATGATGTAGAATAAGATGAACGTAAATTTGGATCGTTTTATATATTAAAAAAAATTATTACAATTTTCAGATTTTTAATGACCAAAGTCATTAATTAATTTTTAAGCCACCAAGCTGAAATGCAATACCGAAGTCTGGCCTTCGTCAAAGATTGCTTTACAAAAATTTCAATCAATTTGATTGAAAAATGAGGGTGTGACAGTGCCGCCTCAACTTTTACAAAAAGCCGGATATGACGTCATCAAAGACATTTATCGAAAAAATGAAAAAAATGTCTGGGGATATCATACCCAGGAACTCTCATGTAAAATTTCATCAAGATCGGTCCAGTAGTTTACTCTGAATCGCTCTACACACACAGACACACATACACCACGACCCTCGTCTCGATTCCCCCTCTATGTAAAAATGAGCCGCTGACATGTCAAATAGTTGAAAATAACACTTGTGCAGCTTCTTTATAACTTCCAGATGTTCAGAGTAAAGTAAAAGGTAAAAGTACACTTGATAGGTGATGATTGTGATTATCATTTCTTCTGGGTTTTTAAAGAATTGACCTGTTGTGCTTTGATATGATACAGCACAGCATGGATTTCTTTGATGCTAAAAATAAGTAATGTGATGACAAATTGTATACATGTTGCAGGAAAATTGAGAGCATTGATGTAATGGATGCATTGGGCAGTAACATTGTGGTCAGCATGCGTACCAATGAGGTGATGAGGGTTCTGCCACGAGTGAATGAGGTAGGTTCTCACTCTCATTGCATGTCAGTTTTGAAGTTACTTCACTTGGCAGTTCAAGGGAAGCAACCCATTTGTCATTTGATCGACTTGGTCATTTAGATCTAAGGTTTTTCCCCCTCTGTCATCAAAGCTGGTAATAGAGTTTTAGGTGACTTACAAAGTTTGGTCTGCAATAGCACTACTGCACAAACTTTCTGGACAGCTGGCGCAATTGATATTTACATGTTCTACTAACAAGAAATCTTGCATTTTGAAAATGTTTCTCTCTGTCCCTTCCTAGTTTAAGTGTTTCTACTGCCCCGCCCCGCCCCGCCCCACCCCTTCCCCTCTCATTTCTCATGATAACGTATAGACCATGAGCATTGACATGATGGTGTTTTGACAGGACATCAACGAGGAATGGATCTCGGACAAAACTCGCTTTGCCTACGACGGTCTGAAGCGTCAGCGCCTGACCACGCCGTTTCTGAAGGATGCCAATGGACAGCTGATGCAGACCGACTGGGAGAGCGCCTTTCTAGCAATCGCAAGAAAGGTACAATGAAAACCCTCTTTTATGACCTCACAGATTCTTAGAAAGCCAGGTCTTAAAAAGGGAACAACAAATCTTTAAAAAAAAAACACCACAAAATCTAGGCTCTTACACACACAAAAAGGGGGGGGGGTTGCCGTTTAAAAGTCCCAGAATGTTTTGCTGAGGCACGGCATACATTTTTCAATCGCAGATATTTACTAAATTTCTTTTTCAAAAACTCTGGAATTGATGTCGACACGTCAAGCGATAACGGTGTACAGGGTTCGTACAGAGTCCTTGAACCCTGGAAAACTCCTTGAAAATTGGAAAACCTTTTCCAGGCCTTGAAAAGTGCTTGAAAATAGAGTTTTGTTAAATAGTCATTGAAAAGTACTTGATTTTTCCAAATTGTTGCCTATACATTTCGTCAGCAGCTTGTCTTATTTAAAAAAAAAAATGCAACCCCCTTTTTTTTCGTCAAATACAGTACACACATTTTGGGAGAATAAAAGACCGAGTGAAAACGAAAGCAGACGAACTATTACCAGTCACCCGTAGTTGCCTCCCTTCCCGGAAGTTGGCAAGGGAAACAACTACGGAATGACTAATAGTTTGCAGACTTGAAAAACTGAAGGTAAACTTGGCGCTTTGCATTAATTTGGGGAAAATCATGTCCTTGAAAAGCATTTATTTGGTCCTGGAAATGTCCTTGAAAACTCATTGAATTGTATCAGCTCTGCCCTGCAGGAACCCTGGGTGTATCAAACTGCTGTCTTTCAAGTAATCCAGCAAAGACTGCAGAACTTTTGAACAGCATTTTTGAAAACGATTTGAAAATTTCGTCATATCTTGCGTGCGACAAAATGTTCGGTAATTAACGGTTATTTTCTTTTAAAAACAAAATTTACATGTACAAAGATCTACTTCATCTACGGAACCACGTGACACATTCTGTGTTCAAAATTTGTGAAGAAATCATGAACCACGAATGCGCTATCAAGTGTTGAAATTATGTCGTCAACATCTTTTCAGATCTTGCGTGCGACACCATCTTGCGTTCAACATAAAATGTCACTACCTTATCGAGTTTAATGGGTAAAACTAACTATTTGTTGTCTTAGTTTAATCTTCTTAATTAAAAGCGTAATAAAACCGAACTTCCAAGATGAATTTTAATTGAGATTAGCGAAAGAGCGGGCACGCAAGTCGACCTTAAAGTAAAAGAATGATAACACGAGCGTTTGTCGTGTTGTCTTGCGTGCAACACATTGTCCAAAAAGGAAAATGTATATTTTTCTCAGACGTTTTTTAAGTTGAAACCTTGAAACTTCACACACATTTGGGGTTTAATCGCCCCCATGCATGGTAAAAGTCTTGTTGACCCTTGTCAGATTTCAAGGTCACGGCTGGGTCACATATGGTTCAGAAAACGGATGAAACATATTTTTTCAGAGATTTTTGAAGCTAGAACCTTCAAACTTCAAACAACGCTTTTGCTTAATGATTGTTCAACATGGAGAATTCAAGGTTGATCCTTGAGAAATGTGAAGGTCATAGCAGGGTCTCGTGTGGGTAAAACAAAAAACCATAACCTTTTTCTCAGAGTTTTTCAAAGCAAGAACCTTGAAAGTTCACATTTTTGGGCTTAATAGCCTCCATACACGGTTAAAGTCTTGTTGACCTTTGTCGAATCTCAAGGTCACATATGGGCAAATCAAAAACACGAAAATGCATCATTATCTCAGTTGTTTTTAAAGGGAGAGCCTTCAAACATCACACAACTCTCAATGATTCTCCGACTTAAAGAAGTTAAGGTAGATCCTTGTCACATGTCAAGGTCACAGAAAGGTCTCGTACGGGTAAAACAAACAAAACAAACAGATAATATTCATTTTTTCAGCTTTGTTGTTAGCTAGAATAGAGGCACATGCCACCATTCCATTCAACATGACTCATAGAAATGTATGATGTATGACGTAATTGCATTGTGTGTAATGACGCGGCTGCCTCTGTAGTTATTCCAGCCTTTGAAGAAATGGCGTTTTTCCTTGCTTGGACACATTTTTTAGAAAATATCCTTAAAGGATCTTTAACCTTACTGTGACCTTGGAATTTGATGAGGTTTAATTTAACTTGCGTAGTGTGCCAAGTTTCAAGGCCCTAGCTTCAAAAACATATGAGAAAACCTCATTGAAAAATGTATATGTTTGACCTCAACGCGACCCTGCTGTGACCTTGACTTTTTCAACCAGACTTTAATCGTGTGTGAACATTATACACTAGAACTGTGTGTATTTTCAAAGCTCGTGCTATAAACGCGCTGAATAAATTGAAAATATTCCACATTTGGACCAGATGTGACCCCGCTGTGACCTTGAACTTTGACAAAGATTAACCAGCAGGTCACTTTTAATGAGGTTTTATAAAAATGCTGAAAGTATGTGAAGTATGTAAAGTCTAACTGATCTAGTATTAAAACATGTAAGACGTGACAACGACAATTTTCCAGTTTGCAAAGGAAATTTAACCTCGCTGTGACCTTGAAATTCAATGTTGTTTAATGTGATGTGCACCATACCTGGAGGTCATTATACTTTGGTTGTGTGCCAAGTTTCAAAGCCCTAGCTTTAAAAACGTGCGAGATAACCTTAATGCTATGACTCAGTGCCGTTTTGAATGATATAACGAACAAAATTATCGTTATTTGTAAAATCATTTGGGTAAATTTATCTTTTCTTTTCGTAATTGGGTTCCAGCATCTGTTGTCTTAACAAAAATCCCAATATCAGTCGTGTTTGTCAACTTTTATTTTTTAGCCCCTTTGTCCGCTTTTCGTGCGCACTTTTTGGCAGTTAGTCATATGGTCACGGCTCAGAAATGGCGTCGAACTCCACCCTTGCCCCATTCAAACGCCCCACACGCTCAGTTATGGTTTATTCTACCTTTGAAAGTACTGACACGGGGTGCAGATATGAATACAGTTACTATTCTGGTAGAAACCGAAAGGTTTGATGACTTTGTTTTCGAGCAAGGCGCAATAGTAGAGTGAATTTACGTCGATTTTTGGGCCGGAAGTTGGGACACTTTTTTACTTGGTGTCGAAACGTCGTATTTGTGCGTACTACACACACTGCTTGGATAAGAACTTGATGGAGAGGGAAAGAGAAGGTGTTAGTTATTGTTTACATACTGCACGATAACCAGTACCTCACCCCAACAGTCGGCTGAGATCAAGGTTAGATCCAACGATGAGTATGTTACTTTTCGTGTTTGGAGTCACGTAGGCAGTTTTAGCTTTTGCCGCGCTTTTAATAATGATGACAGACGTTGAACTAAGCGATAAACTTGGACAAGAAAGAACAATCTACTACTTAAAACAAAAAATATGCACAAACACAGAAGACAAAGCAATGAAAATAAGTCTTAAGTTCGTTGTTGTGTACTTTCGTGTTACCGCGAAAAGTAACAACGTAAATCAAAGTTGTTTATCGACATGTTCCTGACTTCCAACGATGGAAACAACTGTTCTATCGTCTGCTACAAAGTTGCATTGACTGTCTCGAACTCAGAACTCAGTGTGGCATGGAGGAGATGGACGTAAACGGCCAAGATAAAAACCACTGGTTTTTCGTTGTATGTAACGTACTCACCTGCAGTTTGAAACACTGTTATTTTCACTAAATAACAACTTACTTCCTTTTTTTTTCATCTGAAAGTTAGAAGTGTTATTGTGATTTGTTTTGATAAAATTTGCATTTTTTAGGACAAAGATTTTTCTTTATTTTGATTTTTAAAGACATATGTTTGAGACGATTCAACCAATTTCCCAAGTTATTCAGCGTTCATGTCATTGCATGTGTTTTTTCTGGCCTTTTCTATAGTCTTTCCATACAGTTCACCCTGTGCTTTGTTTTCATGCCAATTTAATGAAATAAATTACAGGAAAAAGAAATATGTTTTTTTACATTGAGTGCGTTACTCACACCACTCGCACATCGTGAGAGGTAACACACTCCAATCGTTTGTAGAGTTATCTTGAAAATTATTTAAATCTTGCTGGAACAAAGTAAGGAATGAATCAAGTAAACAGAAAATGATGTCTGCGTTTATTGTTTTGAATTAGAGTGGGGTTTTTTAGGAACAGTGTTGAGTGTGTTACTCACACCACTCGCACATCGTGAGAGGTAACACACTCCAATCGTTTGTAGAGTTATCTTGAAAATTATTTAAATCTTGCTGGAACAAAGTAAGGAATGAATCAAGTAAACAGAAAATGATGTCTGCGTTTATTGTTTTGAATTAGAGTGGTTTTTTTTTAGGAACAGTGTTGAGTGTGTTACTCACACCACTCGCACTTCGTGAGAGGTAACACACTCCAATAGTTTGTACAGTTATCTTGAAAATTATTTAAATCTTGCTGGAACAAAGTAAGGAATGAATCAAGTAAACAGAAAATGATGTCTGCGTTTATTGTTTTGAATTAGAGTTTTTTTTTTAGGAACAGTGTTGAGTGTGTTACTCACACCACTCGCACATCGTGAGAGGTAACACACTCCAATCGTTTGTAGAGTTATCTTGAAAATTAATTAAATCTTGCTGGAACAAAGTAAGGAATGAATCAAGTAAACAGAAAATGATGTCTGCGTTTATTGTTTTGAATTAGAGTGGGGTTTTTTAGGAACAGTGTTGAGTGTGTTACTCACACCACTCGCACATCGTGAGAGGTAACACACTCCAATAGTTTGTACAGTTATCTTGAAAATTATTTAAATCTTGCTGGAACAAAGTAAGGAATGAATCAAGTAAACAGAAAAGGATGTCTGCGTTTATTGTTTTGAATTAGAGTGTTTTTTTGACTCACATGCGAAGCAAAAGTGAGTATGTACTCACCCGAGTCGTCCGTCCGTCCGGAAAACTTTAACGTTGGATATTTCTTGGACACTATTCAGTCTATCAGTACCAAATTTGGCAAGATGGTGTATGATGACAAGGCCCCAAAAAACATACATAGCATCTTGACCTTGCTTCAAGGTCAAGGTCGCAGGGGCCATAAATGTTGTCTAAAAAACAGCTATTTTTCCCATTTTCTCTGAAGTTTTTGAGATTCAATACCTCACCTATATATGATATATAGGGCAAAGTAAGCCCCATCTTTTGATACCAGTTTGGTTTACCTTGCCTCAAGGTCAAGGTCACAGGAGCTCTTCAAAGTTGGATTGTATACATATTTTGAAGTGACCTTGACCCTGAACTATGGAAGATAACTGTTTCAAACTTAAAAGCACATGTTATGCTTTCCTCATGAGACACATTTGGTCACATATGATCAAGGTCAAGGTCACTTTGACCCTTATGAAATGTGACCAAAATAAGGTAGTGAACCACTAAAAGTGACCATATCTCATGGTAGAAAGAGCCAATAAGCACCATTGTACTTCCTATGTCTTGAATTAACAGCTTTGTGTTGCATGACCTTGGATGACCTTGACCTTGAGTCAAGGTCACATGTATTTTGGTAGGAAAAATGTGTAAAGCAGTTCTTAGTGTATGATGTCATTGCTAGGTTTAGTTATTTGACCTTGACCCTGAAGGTCAAGGTCATGTAAAGGTCAAGGTCAAGCATGTGAGTCGTATGGGCTTTGCCCTTCTTGTTACAATTTACTTTGAAGGATTGGTAATTTTCAGTTCTTTGAGTACTTGTTTGATCGTTGTTTTGTTTATTGGTGTTCATGTAACACACACACTTGCCTAGGGTACCGAGATATGCAGATTATTGCTGTCGGAATGTGTCAACAATAGTTTCAATAGTTGTGTAGCAACCATGGTGTCATTCTTACAATTAATTTCACAATTAACTGAATGCACTGAATATGAACAACGTTTTGTTCATGTTATGACAGTGTTTTGTAACACACTCATTGGCGAATAAAGTATAAACAGCATTTTTCTTGATAACTTCAAAATCCGCCTTCAACCTGAAGATTTTTGGGGGGGTTTATCAAGTTTTTTGTACAGTGTATTGTTTTCATTACCAAGTGGATGGATATATGCTTTATACCTTACAAAATAATGTGAAGTAAGACTTTTTTGGTGAAATGTAACACACTCAGTGTCAAAAGTGAGAAAATCTTCTCTGTATTGTGAATTGGAGCATGGTAGAAGTCATAAGACATCATTGTTAGGTTGTTATGGTTTTGCTCTTTCATTTTTCATTCTTTTGCATGCATTTTTCATGTGAATATCTTGACAGTGTCCTAAAGTTTGATTTTTTTGGTGAAATGTAACACACTCATTGGAAACTTTTAGGAATGACTTGACAGATAACTGATAATGGGAATAACGGGTCCGGTATCATTGATGCATTTCAACTCTTTACTATTATGTACTTGTTTCTCTTCCCATTACATGTATTTCTAAGGTTGTGTGTGTAAAATAAATAGGAATTGAGCAGTTTTGAATGTCTGTGTTGTGAGACACAGAAAGTTGATTTTTGTTTGAATACATTTTCACATCTTGTTCTGATTTGATTTTTTTTGCAGACTGTCCGTATGAAGTGTGTGGAACTAAGAATTGATTGACTGCTGAAACAGTAATCTTTTCAGTTCTTTGAGTACTTGTTTGATCGTTGTTTTGTTTATTGGTGTTCATGTAACATACACACATTCCTAGGGTACCTAGATATGCAGATTATTGCTGTCGGGGAATGCCACTTTTCACAAATGAAGATCAAGGTAGATACTAACTAATGCAGTTAACTTTTATTGTGTAATAGGTTTATTGTTAACTGTATATTAGAAAACAATGTGTGACACGGTGTTATGTAACACACTCCAGTTAAAATTTAAAATGCAATTCATTCCGCAGTAATTGATGAAAATACATTGTTACTGCCCAGACACAACTAAACACATAAACAGTTTTGCTGGACCCCAAAATGGAAAGTAATCCAAGAGTTTGTATTTGTGACTCAAGTGTCCCACAAATTCGACACCTTTTCTGAGCCATGACCACATATGTGTCAGATTGCTCCACTGTAAAGGTGAACTTCAAAATTCTTCTGATGTGGCTTAATGTCTGTCGATGTTAATAAATTCCTTTTGTTGCAGGTAAGGTACGATTCTCTCTTTTCAGTGATATTACTTTCTGTTAAATGCGACGTTTTCTGTTTGCAGCTGCAGGGAGTGGAGGGGAGTCAGATGGCGGCAGTGGCGGGTGGTCTGGTGGATGCCGAGGCTTTGACGTCACTCAAAGACCTGATGAACAGGCTGGGCTGTGAGACGCTCTGCACTGAGGAGATCTTCCCCATGGATGGATCTGGGTGAGGGAAGACTTGTTATGCCTTTGAACGTTGTCTTTAACTCACATAAGAATTGTCAGACTTTTGGCTGTATCAGACTTTTGGCTGCATATCAGACTTTTGGCTGTATCAGACTTTTGGCTGTATCAGACTTTCTTGTGGGCTCCAAGACACACTTTCAGAACATTTTTGTGTGTGATCCATCCTAATAAGTACTGTGTTAGAATAGAACCGCTTTCAGTTTCAGACTTTTTGGTGTATCTTGTTCCGAAGTCTGCTGAAAGGACTGATTCTTAGTATCGCATTGTGCGTAGCAGTGTGAATGTGCGTGTGCAATATGTGAGTGTGTGTGCATGAGTGGGAACTCTTACTTTTAGGCCTGGTTGTTTATTTCTAATCGATTTCTGAAGGAGTCTTTTAGTTTTATATGAAAGAATTCAATATGTTCTGTAGTGTTGGTGATAGCTGACATGCATCATCCAAGCCTTCAATATGTACATGTATTTAAAATAAGCTGCGACCAAATTGCTTGAAAGATTAACCAGACCTGGGAACCCATACGATTTCGCCGTATTCTGTACGCATGATTGTCGAGAATACGATCAGTACGGTCAGTGGGAAAAAAATACGACGAGAAAAATTCCTAGACTACTTTTATTCACAAGCCCATCTTGAAGCCGATCCAGTATTTTGACACATGATTACAGTTTTTGTCAGTAAAAATTGAAAAAAGGATTTGTTTTAAATGTACACAAGAATTGAACGGTTCTTCGGAAAGTGCAGTGAGCCTGTCAAACAGTTGAAGTTGACGGATTTCTTTCGTTCTGTGTGAATTCATAAACACTGCAATGCATTTTAAACACTGCAATGGATTTTAATCTTTTTTGTGGGGAATTAAAGTGTACAACAAAATAATGAACTTTAGCAGACGACAAAACTGCAGACTCTGACTGAACCGTGTACTTCGTCCGCCGCGCATTACGGAGGCTTTTTTTTTAAGGTATGGCGCTGTTTTATCTTTTTTATCTTGCTTTTAAAAAAACCGTTAACTCAAACAAAAATGTTGGTCCCTTTCATTTCGTGTAAAGCGATCTCGCCTGTATAGGTAAACTTAATAAACGATGTGGCGGACGCGTGTGAAGCATGTTTGAATCATGGATGTTCAAATGCTGTGTGGAATACGCTTATTTTTCTGAAAATACACCAAGTTTGTTTGAGAATACTCTTAAGTGCAAAACAGGGGTTCCCAGGTCTGGTTAACACTTTTTTGGTTTTGCGATCTACAAGTCATCTAACATGCTTGAATAAAAAAATGCACAGCCAGTTCAGTCCGTAATACAGCGGTACCTGTAATGATGATTTAATCACATATTCTTACTCCAATTCTTATGAATGCATTGACTTTAGTCCCACATGCTAGATGTCGAAAAACCTCTCAAATTACCTGCCCTTAGTAGGGTGGTAACCAAGCTAAAAGCGACGCCATAGCCGTTGCTATGGCCTGACCTTGCTCGGTTACCCATAACACCCTGCGCACTACGTGAGCGCCAGCATCCGTAATAATCATTCTCGACTTTCGACAACACACGGTGGACGTGTCCGAATTTCGCTCTCACTTTTGGCCTTCACATGCCTGCTTGTCCGTGAGACTAGCCGGTTTCCTGTGGGTCTACCTGTCCGTCTACCTTTTGGTGAGATCTTTCCTGTTTATGTTTGGTTAAATGGTGTTAGCTTTGTGTTGAACATGCACGCAGAAGTTTTTGGTTCTGGGTGACTGTTTTTCGCCGGTCTTAAAATGGCCGACAACAAAGCTAAACTCGGCGCGAGACTGGAAGGTGGCAAAGCTCTTAGCCTGGTTTAGTAACTATACCTAAGAGTAGCCTAAGAACTTTGATTTGCCTATTATGCGGGTCGTAGATCCGTCAAACAGCACTTCTTTTTATGTTCCTATCCCTCCGAGGGTGGGTTCAGTTCTTTCACAGCTCGCTTCCCCTGTTGGGGTTAATCAGCCTTTAGGCTCCTTATAGACTTTTTGTTGGATCGTCGTCGGTGCGACTGATGGGGGGGGGGGAGGGTAGCCGTGTGGCTATTCTTTCCCCTTTCTCTGTGTAAGAGGAATCAGTCAATGTCCTCCTTTTGGGGGGGACTTAACGATGTTTTGTGTCTATATTCTCGGCTGTTTCAGGCGCGATCGGCGGTTCCCGCCCTCCCGTTTCGTCAGCTTCGCACTGTGGCCTAGTGCAAATGGCCTGTTCGGTTCAGCCCGTTTTTTGCCTCTGGTGGCTCTGGGCTGTTCTCGAGCACCCCTTCCTTTTAGGAGGGGGGGCCTGCTCCCTGCCTGCGTCTAACCACTCTGATTACCGCCGGTACTTCACAGTGTGTTACGCAGCCCCCCGCCAATGGGGGGGGATAGGGGGGCGCTCCTGCGTCGCACCGTCGCCTGGTGCTAACGGCCAGCTCGGTTCAGTCCTTTCTGCCACTGGTAGGCTGGGTTGTTCGCGAGCACTCTCTTCGTAAGGAGAGGGGGTCTGCTTCCTCTCTTTCTCTTCCCGCTCAGCTTGCTTTTAGCACTGCTGCGGCGGGAAGTCAGCTCTCTCCCCTGGTGGGAGAGGGAGAGGGGGGGCATGGTAAGTCGCAGCCTGGCCTTGGCCATCCCTGTCCCATTGGGGGCGGGGGGCTGCTGCTTCCTCTCTTTTCTCTTCCCGCTCGGCTTGCTTTTAGCACTGCTGCGGTGGGAAGTCAGCTCTCTCCCCGGGTGGGAGAGGGAGAGAGGGGGCTCGGTAAGTCACGGTCTGGGCTTGTCCCACCCTGCCCTTTGCGGGCAGGGGGCTGTGTTAGCTTCCCACCCTTTCCCGCCCCCCGGGCGCGTTGGGGTGGCGGCTTTCCAGGCTACGTTACATACCCCTTCTCTGCTCCATTTGGGGCAGGGTGGGGGGGTGTCAGTGGCTCACTCTTTCCCGCCCACTGGGCAGGATCGGGTGGGGGCTGGAGCAGCGTTCCACCCTGTCCCTCCCTCTGGGTCGGACGGGGTGGGCGCTGTTGGACTGTCTTCACAGTCTGTGCCTCTGTTGTCCTGGCCCGACAGTCGTCCTCCTCCCCTTTCGGGTTGTGTGGGCGGTGGGCTATAGGACTACGGCAGGTGGACGGAGGGGGGTCGGCCGTTTTTCGGTTCGTCTCTCTCCGTCGCTCTTACTGCTGCGACGAGCCACCCCCCTCCTCATCTGGGGCGTGTCTTGACTCAGGCCTTGCTACACAGTGGGGGTGCTATGTACGGCTTTCCAGGCTACCTTACATACTCCTTCTCTGCTCCGTTTGGGGCAGGTGGCTGTGTTAGCTGCCCGCGCTTGTCGCGGGTAGCGGTCGCGAAACAATGAGCTTGACTCTCTTTTGTTCTCGGCAGGGTGTCTCGCACAGTGGTCAGGGAACAATGAGCTGTGCTCCGTTTTGTTCTCTGCACGGGCTGTGCCGGCTGTCTACATGGCAGGCGGAGACAGAACGTACCCTTTCTCTCCAGTCTCCCATTCTTTGTGTTCACAATGATCTGCAGGGACTCGGCTTTAGTATCGCCTGGCCGGTGGTCATTGTCCGTAGCCAGCATAGGTCACCCCCCCCCCCCCCTCCTAGGGGTGGGTGAGTGATAGGGCTACTTGACTTCGGCAGGTGGACGAGCGAGGATCGGCCGTTTACGGCCGTTTCTCTGTTTCAGTCCTTACCCCCTCTTGGGGTTACGGCTGTGCTGGACCGCCCCCCTCCCCACTTGGGGTGGGTTGTGGTCATACCAGGTAGTCTGGTTCTTAGCACTGGGATGCTTCTCTCGCACAGCGGGTGGGGTAAGACGCGCCGGGCCCGGCTTTGTCTTGCTTCTCCACTCTCTCTTCTTCTTGGCAGAGATCTGTGCCAGTTACCAACCCCTCTTCCCCCCACCTCTTGTTCAGGTGGGCGGTTTTGGGTTGGCAGTCAGAGACTGATCACGCTTTTCATCCACACTCTTGGCGGTGTTATCGGCAGGAGATTTAGTGCGCGACCTCCCCTGCCTCCCCTCCTTTTGTGTTTTTCACAACTGGTGGTTAGGTTCGGACTCCTTGTTTAAGGAGGGGGAGTGTATAGGGTTGCCGACTGATTGTAGGCTTCCCATACATAGAGCGGCTGCTGTTGCAGTTTACTTTGGCCCGGATAGGTTGGGGGTGTCTCTCTTCCTTCCTCTTCCGGGATGCCTTTGGGTTTTCACAGGCTTTCTCGCAATTTGTTTCATTTGCTGAGTCTGCGGTGATTGCCTTCCACATGCCACACTTTTTGGCTTGATCCGCACCTTAGGATAGTGGTCTTCAGCATACACCTTTCCCGCTGCTTTTTACGCAGGGGACTGCTGGCTTCGGGGTTTCAGGCTGCTTCGTCCTCATTTTTAGTGCGGAAGAAGATAGCAGGGAATTTTCAGGCTCAGGGTCTGATCCGGATTTTTTTTATGGCCAGGGGCTAGTTTCTGGCTTCGCTTACAGACCACAGGGAACATGGAGTTTTCATGATATTACTCCTCCCTCTCCTCTCTGGAGGAGATAGGATGGCATGGTTTGGAGTTTTTTGCTTTGGCTGAGACTCTCTTCTGTGCTTTCTTATAGGCAATTTTATCCTCCCGGAACGCTCTTTTGGGTTAGGGAGGATGCCTTGGATAAGGCTTTAGCCAGGCTGCTGGCAGCTTGGGCTAGGGTGGTCACGGAGCGGAGTGGTTTCTCTGTGACGTTTTAGGCCCACACTGTTTTGGCTTGGTGTGATCTCCTTCCTTTACAAGGGGTTTGATTTCATGCTGGTTGCAGGAAGCAAGGGTCAGGCTTTTTCGGGGGTTGTTGAAACCTACTCAATAGCTGGAATCTTTCCCTTCCTTCTTGGACCTCTGGCAGCGCATTTATGCGCTCCCGGTTGCAAAGGGGTGTTTTGGTTCGGTGTCTCTTCCCTCTCTGCGGGAGGTGGGTCGGCATGGGCTAGAGCTTTCAGCTTTGGCTGAGATTTTCCTCGGTGCTCTCACATGAGCTTTCCTTCTGCGTTTCTGCACACAGGAAAGGGCTCGGTTTCTGGGGGTGTTGGTCTCTGGACTTTCTCGGGGGCTGGTTGAGCTTTTTCAAGGTCAATCAGCTTGTCAGCGGCACTTTCTTTTGGTGTTGAACCAGGTTTTTTGCCTGGTGCTCTCAGTAACCAGGCTAAATTCCGAGCTGTCCTTTTCCCAGGTTTTTTACCTGGGCATGCTGTTCGACTTTGTCTCTTGGAAGGTTTATTCTTCACACAAGAGAATAGGGAGGCTTTAAGCTCTTTTCTCTGCCAGACTGGCACGAGAGCAGGCCTCTGCGGGGTCTTTAGACCCGATCTTCGGTCGGACGGTATCGATTGCTATGCTGGCCCTCTAGTCTTTCCTCAAGTTTTGTTGGGGGTTCGGCCTCACAGGTCTGGGACATGAGGGTCCTCCTCCAGAGTGGGTTCCTCCACGCGGGAAGGTGGCTGGAATCCTTTTGTATCGCTCAGGGGACTTTTTTCCCTAGCTTTGTTTCCCCCTGGACTTAGACCGCTTTATTGATGCGTTTTCGTCTAGATGGGTCCTGCACTGGCAATTGCAGTCTTGAGGCTGTGATGTAGACGCGAATCCTTGGGCTTCTCTTTTGCCTGAGGTTAGGAGCAGTAGCTCTTAGTCTGCTAGCCTTTCCTTTTTTGGCTATTTACAGGCATGTCCTGTTGCATTCGGGCAATTCTTCTGTTGCTTCTTATGTGAACTAGCTGGGGTGAGCAAGTTCTCACTCCCTGTCAGACAGAGTATAAGGGATTCTGATGGGGTTTTTACACTTAATCATTTTCTCAGGGGAATATCTCCCCGGCCAGCTCTGCGATCTGGCCGACTCGCTCAACAGGTCCTCTCAGGGCTGGCACAGGGGTTGGCCCGTCTGCTTACGGGTCTGGAGGCGTGCTGTTTGTGTTTTAAATCATGGGTGATGACTCTGATCTTTGGGCACGAAGCATATTTTTCCTCCACTTTATCTGTGTATGCTCCTTTTTTGGCCTCCTTGGCCAATTAGGGATTTAGAGCAGGGGTGCAACTCCTTAGCGCCCCTCTCTCAAGCCAGGTGGTTTTTCACCTCTGTTTCAGTTTTTGGCTTTGGGCAGCTGGGCCTCTTCTTTGGGGTTCCGGCGTCTCGGCTATCTCAGCTGTTTTGGAACAAATAGGCCTCTCTTCTGTTGCTCATGGCGTTCCTGTGGGCAGGATCAAAGGACCTTGTTTTACGAGGTTTAGAGGCTCCCCCTTGTTTAGCGCGTGGGACTTTGTTCTACTTACTCTGGGCCTCAGCCCTATAGGGCAGGGAGGCGCATGCGTTTTTGGTGTTTGCCAGAGGATGTAGCCTTGGGGCTTTTGGTTCCGTTTGTTCACGGTTTTTGGCCAGGTTTTGGGGTTTCAGAAACCTGGTCAATATCCTCTGGTGTTTGATTCCCTCCTCTTGGGAGGATTCTCGCTCCGGGAGATTCGGATTTTCTAACTGTCTGGTTAGACTTTTTAAATCCCTTTTTTGACGTTACTGTCTTTTGGAACTACGAGCTTTAGCTCAGGTTCTTATTTCTTTACAATGGAGCGAAAGAGACATCTTTTATTTGTCTCTCTCTAGGGGCTCTGCTACATTCATAGGACAGTCCTATGAGTGGTGCGTTTTGAACAGGGGGGGGGGGGGGGGCGTTCTGTCCTCCCTCTATTCCTTTTCAGGCGTTCGGGAGTCCGGAGTCTGGTGTTCTTCTCTGGCTGGTGGTGTTCCTCTCGCCTATGCGAGGTTTGCCAACAGCTCGGGTACAGATTTTGTGCTTTTTTATTGCCGTGTTGCGTTCTGGTCGCCTAGGCGAAGCTTTGCAAACGGCTTATTGGAGATCAGATGATGTGTTCATCGGTTTCTATCCTTGGGATATCCCCTGCACGCGGCTAGTGGGCTCCAGTTCATTGCTGGTTTTGGCTGCTGCAGGGCAGGTTCTTACAAGGACATAAGTAGGTTCCCTCCACCTTTATGGGGAATCTGCATTCATAAGAATTGGAGTAAGAATATGTGATTAAATCGAAAATTTTTATTAAATTTTGATTTAATATAATATACTTACCCAATTCTTATAGTTAATACCCTCCCATCCGTCCCCGCTGGATTATGTCCTTGGGGGTTTGTTTGACTAATGATTATTACGGATGCTGGCGCTCACGTAGTGCGCAGGGTGTTATGGGTAACCGAGCAAGGTCAGGCCATAGCAACGGCTATGGCGTCGCTTTTAGCTTGGTTACCACCCTACTAAGGGCAGGTAATTTGAGAGGTTTTTCGACATCTAGCATGTGGGACTAAAGTCAATGCATTCATAAGAATTGGGTAAGTATATTATATTAAATCAAAATTTAATAAAAATTTTCGAAATTTGGTGATGAAAGGATATCCTCGGAACAAGCCACAAGTGTTCCTACATTGTAGGTGACTAAACAAAGGGAGAAGAATAAGTCCTTTTTTGGGAGATGTTCTCTCATCAGAGGCCGAGAGGGGCTTTACATCACAGGTACCACTGTACATCTAATGATTTGTTATCAATGTTTGTTTTCTGAAGGTTAGAATACCAGCTGAAGGCAATTAACTTTTTCAAATAAAAGTTTATTTAAATCAATGTTCATGTTTGTTTGTTTTTCTTTCAGCACTGACTTCCGTTCCAACTACCTGATGAACACAACCATTGCTGGTGTGGAAGAGGCTGATGTGGTTCTTTTCATCGGCACCAACCCACGTTTTGAAGCCCCTGTTTTCAATGCCAGAGTTCGCAAGAGGTTAGCATTCTTTTGTTGTAAGTTCTACAGGCATTTTTGAGTGAAAATGTCATAACGGAGGGTGACTGTGTCTCGTGAAGATCTTGCCGTTGTGTTTTGTTTCGTGCTGTTCGATTTGTTGTTCTACCATTTCTGGCGCAAGAGGTGTAGCTTTAAAAAACAAAAGTGGTTTCTTTCTGTTCATTTCTTATCCACAATTGTGCTGCTAGTGTGTGACTGATTGTGAGGGTGTGTGTTATTACAGCTGGATCCACAACGACCTGAAGGTGGCAATGATTGGCGCGCCTGTTGACCTTACTTATGAGTATGAGGTAAGTGTATCTTTCTGTTTCTGTTGGTAGCTACACAGCTGCAACTCGGTTAGAAAAGTGAAAGTCATCTTGATATACTGTACTCTTTAATATTTGTTAGAAAAGTGAAAATCATCTTGAAATGCTCTTTCATCTTTGTTAGAAAAGCGAAAGTTATTTTCAAATAATCTTTCATCTCTGTTAGAAAAGAAAAAGTCATCTTGAAATAATCTGTAATCTTTGTTAGAAAAGTGAAAGTCATCTTGAAATAATCTGTAATCTTTGTTAGAAAAGTGAAAGTCATCTTGAAATTTTCTTTAAACTTTAGGGACTGTGAGCTTATGCTGCACAGTTGGTAATGTTTGTGTTTGTTCAATGGTTTGATCATTGAAGATATGAGTAAACCTTGTCTGTGTTTTCTGTGTCAACAGCACTTGGGAGAAACAGTGGATGTTATCGAGAAGCTGGCAGGGGGAAACCATCCATTCTGCAAGGTTTGTGCTCACGCAAAATGCCTGACCATGAAACTGCCCTCCTGAAATGAAAGCCTTGTTGCTGTTGTATTTTTGCTATTTGAGTCACTTGAGAAAAAGTGACTATGTAATCGGTCAGTGTTAGTCTGTCCGGCCGGCCGTCCGGCCGGCCGGCCGTAGACACCACCTTAACGTTGGACTTTTCTCGGAAACTATCAAAGCGATCGGGCTCATATTTTGTTTAGTCGTGACCTCCAATGACCTCTACACTTTAACGATGGTTTCGTTGACCTTTGACCTTTTTCAAGGTCACAGGTCAGCGTCAAAGGAAAAATTAGACATTTTATATCTTTGACAAAGTTCATCGGATGTGATTGAAACTTTGTAGGATTATTCTTTACATCAAAGTATTTACATCTGTAGCCTTTTACGAACGTTATCAGAAAAACAAGGGAGATAACTAGCCTTTTCTGTTCGGCAACACACAACTTAACGTTGGGCTTTTCTCGGAAACTATAAAAGTGACCGGGCTCAAATTTTATGTGAACGTGACTCATTGTGTTGTGAATAGCAATTTCTTCCTGTCCATCTGATGCCTCATATAATATTCAGAACTGCGAAAGTGACTCGATCGAGCGTTTGCTCTTCTTGTTTAGATTTGTAATAATAGCCTGCATTCAATTCATTAAAAGTTTGTAAGGTATTTCACTCAGATCAGATATGAAGCTTGTAAAAGTTTTACTTTGTAGCACATGGAATCCTTTTTTGTGAATGAACATTTTTTGTGCGTTTTTGAATGCTTATGTAAAGGGTTTATGTGTTTTTTGCACTACTAAGTACAGTGAACGTACTGTATTACTTTCATTGTATCAGTAAATTGACCTTCAGTGGAATCACATATTAACCCCGACCCCCTCCCCCTGGTTTCAGATATCCCCTCTTTTAAGATCTTGCTTTTTCTGTTCTGTTCATATTTTCTGTCAATGCTTTCCATTTAATTGCTCTCTTGTTTAGACCTGATGTACTAAAAGTTGTGGCTGTCTAAATTAAAAGGGAGGTTTCACTGATCTCTGTCTTTTTGCTCACACTGTGCATTATGTGTGGATAGGTGCTGGAGTCAGCCAAGCGTCCCATGGTGGTGATGGGCAGCAGCTGTCTGCAGCGTAGCGACGGCAGCGCGCTTCACTTCATGGTGTCCACTCTGGCCAACCGCGTCAAGGCAGCGTCTGGGGCTGACGCAGAGTGGAGAGTACTCAACGTTCTGCACAGGGTGAGTGGGGGAGAGTGTTTGTTTTCATGTGCTCAGGTTAATAACTTGTTTAAAAGCGTGAAAACCTCAGACGTAGAAGAAGAAGAAAAAGAAAGTGTGAGACACGGTATTAAAATCTGTCAGGGGCTGCGGAAAGGCTGCGAGAAAATGGCGATGGCTCAACAATCTCCACAGGGTGATGGGTAGAGAGTTTTTGCTTTCATGTTTTCACATTCATCCTTTGTTTAAAAGCATAAGACACGTTATTCAAGTTTATCAGGGTCGTGTTGTTGATACTTTGTTTAAAAGTGTGAGACACTTTATTGAAGTCTATTACATGCAGTAAAATATGTATGCAAAGGCACAAGCACCGTCTCTTTCTTTCACGCACACTAAGGCATGTAGAGTTTAACATGCTTTGAAACAAATGAGTCAGCTTGAGTGACTGTTTTGCATATTGTACGTAAATGAGGGGTTCTTAGATGGATGACATTGAGGATTAATTAACAGTATGGTTTTGGTTGAAATTAAAAATTGCAGGATGACACACCAACAACAACTTTCATATTTTGTTTGACAGGGTTTTTCTTCCAAGTGCAATGTCAGTGAAATCTTAGCATACTTTTTCTTACTTTGGGCGACAGAGAGACTAGTTTCTGTGGTTGTTACTTGCAAAGAAATACTGGTTTGGACAATAGCTCCCCTGATCACTGAATTCGGGTACTACTGAAAAGGATTTGCATGGAGTGTGTTAATAACACTGTATATCTGTGCACAGGTGGCCAGCCAGGTGGCAGCACTGGACCTGGGCTACTCCGCGGGTGTGAGCGGTGTGCGTGAGGCCAAACCACAGATGTTGTTCCTCCTGGGAGCTGACGAGGGTGCCATCACACGCAGCGACCTGGCTGATGGGGCCTTTGTTGTCTACCAGGGTAAGGAAGACTTAGTGGTGTTGTTGGAACAATGATCTGAATTGTTATTGTCTTATCGGTGTAAGAATATGTGGCTCTGCCAGATTCAGTGCAACAAGTGTTGAAAAAAAGAACCGACTTGAAACTTCCATTATGTTAGTATTGGACTTGGAGAGAGGATTGGACTTGGAGAGAGGCAGTAGCCGAGGTGGGGATTGTATGGGTACATGTGTCAATGCCGGAATCCAGAATCAGAGTACTTATATAGATGTTCTTGCAGGCAGTGTGTTCAAAGAAAGTAAAGGTCTGAACAAAGTAAAAGCTATGATCACTTCATGGAATTGATGGCTCTAAAGAGTGCCAGGCAGTGTTGTCCTACCTCAAATGTACCCATAGAAGAGTAACTTCGTTTTATAGTGTACCACATGTGGTGAGGTAAATCTTGTAAGTTGTATGGACGGGCGCAGTGGCGTGGTGGTAAGACGTCGGCCTCCTAATCGGGAGGTCGTGAGTTCGAATCCCGGTCGCTGCCGCCTGGAGGGTTAAGAGTGGAGATTTTTCCAATCTCCCAGGTCAACTTATGTGCAGACCTGCTAGTGACTTAACCCCCTTCATGTGTACACGCAAGCACAAGACCAAGTGCGCACGGAAAAGATCCTGTAATCCATGTCAGAGTTCGGTGGGTTATAGAAACACAAAAATACCCAGCATGCCTCCCCCGAAATCGGCGTATGCTGCCTGAATGGCGGGGTATAAACGGTCATACACGTAAACATCCACTCGTGCTCAAAACATGAGTGAACGTGGGAGTCTAAGCCCATGAACGAAGAAGAAGAAGAAGTAAGTTGTATGGATTTGTTATTTGTTTGGAACTTCTCTTATTCTCTGTAAAAATTCCAGCTAATGCTCATTTGTTTGAGAGAGTAGGAGAGACAGAGAGAGACAAATGGGAGCATGAAGGGGGGAAGGGAAGAGAAGCTGTGGAGAAAAAAAAAGTGAAGTCATCACAAAGGAAGAAACTTAGCTCAAAACAACATTGACGGTTCCATAACAGGTCACCATGGCGACCAGGGAGCGCAGATGGCGGATGTCATCCTGCCCGGCGCCGCGTACACAGAGAAGGACGCCACCTACGTCAACACGGAGGGTCGCGCACAGCTGACACGCCAAGCCGTCACTCCCCCCGGCATGGCTCGCAACGACTGGAAGGTCCTGAGGGCTCTGTCTGAGGTGCGCGCTTGTCAGCTTTAGCGTTGGTCTGCTCTTCCTTTCTGCACACTCCCTATTTTGAAAATCCCCCTTCTTTTCTGTATTTCTAGTATTTTGCCCATTTTATATTTGTCTGTGAGTGTTTGGTGTATTGTGCTCCCAGTGTTAGTTTGCTGAGTTGCCGACTTTTACAAAAGTGATTAGAGATATTATGAAGCCTCTGGTAAGACTCAAAAACAAGAACAGAAAAGCCTGTGTATGTTCGGTGTATTTTGCTCTTAGTTGTTAGTTCACTGAGTTGCCGACTTTTACAAAAGTGATTAGAGATATTATGAAGCCTCTGGTAAGACTCAAAAACAAGAAGAAAAAGACCCAGCTAGAAGTCTTGATTTTGGAATGTTGGCAGGCTGTCTGTTTTCGATCTTTGCCTCCGGGTAGTTGATGTGACATTTTCTTCTTCCTTTCTATAACTTTTAGCTGTATTGTTTATGTTGATTTTTTTGACTTCTTGTAGTTGTTGATATTCTTACGGGTTTGATCGGTTATTTAATTCCATTCACAAGGCCCTTTTCTCTGTGTATGCATTTGTAATGATTAATGATCTTTGTCTTGTTTGACAGTTGCTTGGTGTGACGTTACCGTACGACAAACTGCAGGAGGTGCGGCAGCGCATGGCAGAGATTTCACCCACACTGGTGCGTGTCGGGGAAATTGAGGAGGCCAACTTCTTCAAGCAGGCCATTGAAGCCACAAAGGTAGAGTTCAATTTTGGCTTGCCACGTTTTGCTTAATAACTGACAAAATAAATCCAAAAACAAAGAGACTGCCAAAGTTCCAAAATTCAGAATCAAAAAACAAGAAAGGTAGGTTGTTGGAACGTTTGTTATTGACAAAACAATACATTCACAGATATTTCGACCCAACAGTCTTTTAAGTGAACAGACAAACAAATATTCACACAACACTTATCTTATTCATTATCTCGGCTTCCTGACAAGTGGACGTAAACTGATAGAACTATCAAGATAAGTTTTGTGTGAATATTTGTTTGTCTGTTCACTTAAAAGACCGTTGGTTCAAAATATCTGTGAATGTATTGTTTTGTCAATAACAAAGGTTCCAACGACCTACCTTTCTTGTTTTTTGATTTTTAATAATTGACAGTTTCTTGGTGTCATATGCTTTGTGTGTGTGTGTGTGTGTGTGTGTGTGTGTGTGTGTGTGTGTGTGTGTGTGTGTGTGTGTTTAGCATGTTGGTGTAAGGTTCAAACAAGTTTCCTACATTGGATGAATGAAGTAACATTGTTATTATTGTTACTTTGAGATCATTAAGAATGGGACATTTTGAGTGTGTTTTACAGATTATGCGAGAATGTTAATATCCAACACGCAAGCAGTCAAATAATATGTGAAGGTCTTTGAACTTTCAGGGGTATCTGTGTGAATTAGTCGTATCCCCTGATCCCCCCAACTTTTCCCCATCCCCTCCCCTCCCCTCCCCCTTATCCATCATCCCACACGGGAACAGTTTGGTCAGATATACAAACATTTTAACCATTGCAGAAAAGAATGAACTGGTCAATGTTTGCATCTTTGAAGCCATTTAACCTCAGTGCATCATCTGAATAACCGGCACGGTTGGCCTAGTGGTAAGGCGTCCGCCCCGTGATCGGGAGGTCGTGGGTTCGAACCCCGGCCGGGTCATACCTAAGACTTTAAAATTGGCAATCTAGTGGCTGCTCCGCCTGGCGTCTGGCATTATGGGGTTAGTGCTAAGACTGGTTGGTCCGGTGTCAGAATAATGTGACTGGGTGAGACATGAAGCCTGTGCTGCGACTTCTGTCTTGTGTGTGGCGCACGTTAAATGTCAAAGCAGCACCGCCCTGATATGGCCCTTCGTGGTCGGCTGGGTGTTAAGCAAACAAACAAACAAACAAAAAAGCATCATCTGAATGCAATTCCATAAAAGCAAAGAATAAAAACTTTCCGATTGCTTCTGCATTTCAGGCTGGCAAAACCAGTTTGGGCAAAGAGCCCTTGGTACCGCCCCAGCAGGTTCTGAAGGATTTCTATATGACGGACAGCATCACTCGCGCTTCACCTACCATGGCAAAATGTGTGCAGGCCGCTACAGAGGCTGAGAGTAGTGTCCATTGAAAGAACTCACTTTGGGGACAATTTTTGTGATAGGCATGTCAGAGGAAGGTTAGATAAGTTGTGTTGCTAGTGGTTGATTGGACTGGTTGAAAAGAAAGTCTTGCTCACTTTAGATGTGAAAAATGGCAGAGGATTGCTCTAAGTGAAATAAAGAAAGTGTTAATGTATTGGAAGTAAAATTTGAAGGCTGTTTGAGGTAACAATGTTCTCTCTCTCTCTCTCTCTCTCTCTCTCTCTCTCTCTCTCTCTCTCTCTCTCTCTCTCTCTCTCTCTCTCTCTCTCTCTCTCTCTTCCCCTCTCTCTCTCTGTACTTTTCTCATTTTTCTTTTTCTACTCTTGGAAAATAAAGGATTGCATGAATACTAAATCTCTCTGGCAGTGGCATAGCCTGCAGTTGGAGCTGAAGGTCCTGAATTCCTGACTTCTTTTTTGTGCATACATCTTTGTTCTCAAATCTATTTTTATACTGCACACAGTGCAGGTGACATTTAAAGATCCTTTTCAAAGAAAACTTCTATCAGCTAATCACTCAATTATTCAGGTTCTGTCGGATCCTAGAGAAGTTGTCCTTCAAGTGTGGCTTCTCTCTGACATGTTTTCTTTACACTCTAAAAGGAGGGATTGCTGTAGAAAGATAACAGTGACATTTGTGTGTTCTTCTCAATATAGCTAAGCCATGTGGGAACTGAACAAAAGTTTTGTTCTTTAGTGTGTTTGTCCAGCCATTGTTTTTGTGTGTTGAACATTTAAGTGTTTGAGTTGGTGTGCTCCTGTGAAATATTGAATATCAGTTCATGGAGATGTAATGCACACTTTTAGCTACCATTTTTCTTTCCTTTTTCTTTTCTTTCTCTCTTCCTTTTATTCATTGTTCTTTCTTTATTTTTTTTAAATTTTATTTTCTCTTTGTTTTTATTATGACAGCATGTTTGATAGTACTCACTGATGCTTTGTTATCAGTTGGTGTACTTCCTCATTCAGTAAAGAAAGACCCAACTCAAGTATTAAAATGAATTAGTGAATATTTTGCTGTACTCTTGTCTCCCTGCACTTAGAAGCAACACAGTTACAAATTGGCATGGAAGACAACTCTTGAAAACTGTTAATCTCAGATGTGAATTCAAATTGATCTTGATATGTGATGTGCTACATCTAAGGAGGGTATTGTACATACTTATTATAAGGAGAGGGAAAAAAGTGTGGCTTTCAAAGTTTAACTTCTTAGCAAGAAGAGGATTTTTGTTACAGAAGTTGTGAATAAATTGTTTTTGTCAAGTTTTGAGTCTGTCTTTTTGGTGTGTTTGCTAGTTTGTTAGTTACTCTGTGTGTGTGTGTGTGTGTGTGTGTGTGTGTGTGTGTGTGTGTGTGTTCACAACAACAATAAAACACAGAAGTTGAAGCACAATTCTTCCAGGCTTTCACACGGGATAAGACCATCCCGCCACTTGGACACATACCCAGGGCGGGGATGTAGCTCAGTCGGTAGCGCGCTGGATTTGTATCCAGTTGGCCGCTGTCAGCGTGAGTTCGTCCCCACGTTCGGCGAGAGATTTATTTCTCAGTCAACTTTGTGTGCAGACTCTCCTCGGTGTCCGAACACCCCCGTGTGTACACGCAAGCACAAGACCAAGTGCGCACGAAAAAGATCCTGTAATCCATGTCGGAGTTCGGTGGGTTATAGAAACACGAAAATACCCAGCATGCTTCCCCCGAAAACGGCGTATGGCTGCCTAAATGGCGGGGTAAAAAATGGTCATACACGTAAAATTCCACTCGTGCAAAAAAAAAACCACGAGTATATGTGGGAGTTTCAGCCCACGAACGCAGAAGAAGAAGAAGAAGAAGGACACATACCCCAAAATCAACATCCTGACTGCTTCCCGTACAGAGTTGGATTTAATTCTAATTAATGAATGTCTTATATAAAGATACAAGTCAATCAATTTCATGAAATCTACCAGTGGCTTTCAAATAGAAAAATAAATCCATAAAAAACACTATTCTGCACAGTAAGCAAGCAGTCAGATTATTGATTCTTGGTATGTGTCCAAGTGGAGCCTGGCCAGATCTGGCTCATCCATTTACACGGCAATGGCTGTGCCTTGAATGAGAAATTCTGGTGTTCTGAAGACAAAGTGTTGCCAATAGTAACTGTTGTGTGGTGGTGTCTTACTCTGCTGTTCGGGCTCCTGATTTGGCCTATATGGTCCGCTGGACCCCAAAAGCAACAACTAACTAATTAACTAACCCTGCTGCATGTTCTATCAAAGACCATCTCGCCCCTTGGTTTCTGAATATACAAGAAATATAGAGCACAGATTCGTTTGTGACCCCTTTGAGGACGGAACAGTTTGATACCTGGTACACTGTATACTCTTTTTTTGTGTGGTTGTAAACTCGTTTTAAGAAACACACAAGAGACTTGTCAAGAGGTGACAAAATATTTGTCTCGAAAATGGTTCACAACACCCACAAAAACGCATAAACGCGCACAGACACGTACAAACATACTCACACACAAATACACATGCCCCATGGTGTGTGTGTATGCGCGTGATTGTGCGTGCGTGCGTCTAAGCTCACGCGCTTATCTTTCGGTCTGATTGTTTTGTCTTTCTATTTGTGCGTAAGGAAGTATTTGCATTCTCCAACAGGGGTGGGACTTTTCCGCGAATCCGCGGATTTCCGCGGACACAACTTACGAATTCCGCTGGAGTAATCTATTTTTCCGCGTCCCATTTCATCACAGTATCTATAACTTGTTGACTGAATGATATGGAGAGAAGTGAAGATGGAGCAGAACACTGGAGGCTTGAGAGTTAAATTGTGCTGACTGAAAACTCCTGATAACTAATAGTAATTTTGAGCTTCAATGCATTGGGGCGTCACTTGGATCATACTATTGCCAGTATTGGATTATGGATACATGGTTCATTACGTTAGTATGCACCATTACATTGTTACCATGGTTGTGTGAAAGTGTGTTTTTTGTTTGGTAGGGTTGTTGTTGTTGGTTTTGTTTTTTTGGGGGGTGGGGAGTGTGGAAAATGTCTTTTTTACCCGAGTTAAATTTTAGTCTCAGAATGCACCAGATTGCACAGATTTTAATGTACCATTTAAAAAAAATTCGGGGGAGCATGCCCCCGAACCCCCCTTGTAAAAAGGGATTTCCTCTTTTTTCATCACAAGAGCCCACCCCTGAAATATTTAGAGGTTTTATACTTGTCTCTTCTTTTTGCGATACAAGCGAACACACACAACAACCACAAACTTTAGAGGTGCCAACTGTACATTGACTAAAGGTTTGCAATAACTGGATACTTTTGGAATATAGTGAAATAAACAATGAGCTTTACAAAATAGGAAGAAAAGGCGATTGAAGGTGAGTTTTCTTACTATTTATTTTGAACTTTTGTGTGTCGAATTACATAAGTCGGTGACATAGGATTTTCGTTTATCATGGAAGCTTGATAGGCTACCTTTTACACACAAACACTGTAAGTTTTCATACCTTCAGGATAAAAACTTGTCATACCTCCTCAATTAATTGTTATTGTGGGATTTTCGGCACCAGGTGTGCACGAGAAAGTTACCCAAAGGGTGGAAACGAAGCGCTGGAAATGCGTTTGTTATTTAAACCGGCGGCCCCGCGGCTGGTTCCCATCTAGTTGGTAACCTTCTCGTGTACATCATCCCAGGAGGTGCAATGCATTCAACTCTACGTGATGTGGCACTCTGGTATGAAGGATGGCGGACAGGGAAAAAAGACACAGAACAACAAAGTTGCATCTCCTTTTATTGCTGATCGATTTTATCCATACATATAGCTTTTCACTGATGATCATGCACGTTTGAATTTGCAACCATCATATACTTAATAGTTTGCGTTAGTATTTCACCAGAACCAATAAACAAGAATCCGTAATTATCGCTCCACCACCCCGCTTCAAATATGTTATCAGTAATTAAAACTGATTTATATAATTATAACTGAGAAGAAAAAAAGTCAAAACATATGACTCTTAACTCTGTACAGAAAATTTGGGAAGATCTGTCACTTTGATTTTACCAAAGTATTGTATTGCCTGCTAAAATAAAATCTAAGACTGTACAATCTAAGATATTGGCAGTTCGACCACTACTTTCACGACAAAGGGCACGTCATTCGGTTGGACGATTCAACATAAGCAACTAGTCTACGCTTGATTTAACTACATGTATGTGGTATTGTTCTTTGCAAACATTCGAATTAGGTCGTTCAAACCAACTAATCTACGCCTATACATGTATTCTAAAACCGATGGAACCAACGGCAACCGCGGGTTCGGTTACATTCCACAGCTGACACTGTCCTGTGTCCTCGATGTAGGTGACGGCTTGGCACGTGCTCCCGTTTTGCGAGACACAGGTCATCGCGCAGGAAACAAGACTTTGGGTCGTCACACTGGTCAGCTCATTGGTGGCGTCATCTGCGAAGCAACCTCTTTGGGTTGGGCAAAACATCTGTAATTACAAAAAAATGGGTTGGATTTGTTCTGTTGTTGTTTGTTGTTGTTGTTGTTGTTGTTGTTGTTGTTGTTGTTGTTTGTTGTTGTTGTTGTTGTTGTTGTTGTTGTTGTTGTGCCATCATCATCATCATCATCATCATCATCATCATCATCATCATCATCATCATCATCATCATCATCATCATCATTATCATCGTCGTCGTCATCATCACCATAATCTTCTCCTTTTTCCCCTTCATCTTCTTTCTTCTTCTCCTGCTTCTTCTTCTCCTGCTTCTTCTTCTCCTCCTTCTCCTCCTTCTCCTTCTTCTTCTTCTTCTTCTTCTATACGTACTATCCGTCATAGAAAAAAACTAGGCAGATGCGTTTGAGGGCAGATCTTTCTGATGAGGCCGTTTATTGTAAAACCAGTTATATGACTGAAAAGGCCATTCATTCGCCTATAGATCTACTACCTTATATTCAGAAAACAGAGTGGGTTTACATGAGGTAGTGTCTATACAGTGGAACCTACAACACAGACACCCCCGAAAATCAAAATCGCGAAATCAAGGTTACCGCGTTTAACATTGACAAAAAATCAGAACTGCTAAAACAGTGTGAAGGGTTGATAACTGAGGCCAAAGCTGTACTTAAACAAATAAAATCTGGATCGGCCCCGGGGGTTGATGGTATTACTGTAGAATTTGTGTAAGTGTTTTGGAACCGCATCAGAACATTGTAAATCGCGCCTTTAATGCAAGTTTTGACGATGGAAACTTGTCTTCCACGCAGCGCAAAGCTGTCATTACCCTAATACACAAGGGAAAAGATTTGCCTAAAAATGAGTTGAAAAATTGGAGACCCATTTCCCTTACAAACAGCGATTATAAACTGATAGCCAAGTGTTTGGCAAAAAGGTTAGGAAGCGTTAATGGTGATATTGTTCAGAAAGATCAAGTCGGATATATTAAAGGCAGAAAAGTGTCTACCATAGGTTAATTGATGATGTAATCGAACAGTCACACGAGTTAAACCAACCTGGTCTATTGGTCGTAATTGACTGTGTCCAAGCGTACGATAGTATTTCAAATAGTTTATTATAAAAACCTTTCAAAAATTCGGGTTTGGGCCAGAATTTGTTCAATGGGTGAATGTGTTAATGAACGACACGGTTAGCTCTGTGCAGTATTGTGGATGGTTGTCTGATATTTTTTATGTGAAAGCCGGGATTCGTCAAGGGTGCCCGTTTTCATGTTTGGCCTTTGTACTGGCACAATTGAATTGTTGGCATCAAAAATAGACAGAGTTGACGTATTAGAGGAATCTCGTTATGGAATAACGTTGACATTGCAACCGTTATTAAAATTGCTCTGTATGCAGACGATATCACCTTTTTTTTAAAGGATGAAATTGATATGTATTATGCACTTGAAATAATGAATGACTTTTCTAGCTTTTCAGGTTTACGGATGCATAAGAGAAAGTCTGAGGCGATGTGATTGGGTAGAAGGAAACATTGTGATGAAACATTTTATAATTTTGTTTGGAAGAAAAAGTTGAAGATTTTGGGTGTATATTTTTGTAATGATAAGAGTGCTTCTTTGGTAGAAGATAATTGGATTGGAAGGATAAGGAATATTAAGCGATTGATTTGCGCATGGGAGAAGCGAAATCTGAGCATTTTAGGGAAAATATGTATTGTGAAACCGTTTTTAATTTCACAATGTGTGTACATCATGCAAGCGTTTGTATTACCTGACCGTGTTTTGAATGAAGTAAATACCTTATTGTTTAGATTTTTGTGGCAAAGAACAGATTGTAATCGGAAGGCCTTTGGAAAGGTGAAAAGAAACGTTTTATGTTTTGAAATTGAAAAAGGTGGCCTAAAAATGATCGATATTAGGCAAATGCAATTTTTTTTTATTACAATGGGTTTCACAATTGAGTACATCAAATGAAAATGATAATTGGAGTTTCACCCCAAAGATGATGTATTTGCGTTTTGGAAAGCATTTTGAATGGGTTTTTTTTATCGAATGTAAAAAGTGCAAGATTTAAAGGGTTAGACCTAGTGAAATCGCACTTTTGGAAAGCAGTGTTAAAGTATTGGCTGGATGATAACCACTATGATCGTGGTACAGTCGGACCGACTTTATTATGGAATAATGCATGCATGACGTATAGTGGCAAAGTTTTATTTGTTGAAAGTTGGATACAACAAGGTGTATTGGTATTAACTGATATTGTACGTTCGGGAGACATATTATCATATCAAGGTATATATGTGATTTGATTGGAAATTCGCCAAACCGAATTCTTGAATATAATGTTGTAAAAGCTAATGTATCAATATTTATGAGGGAAAATGTTGTAAATATGAGTGATGATGTTTGTATTACCTTTTCACTGTTTAACGGCAAAAATGTGTCAAGTGCCAAAGAATATGAAAGATTATTAATAAGAAAACAGATGTACCATGTTCCGGAGGATTTTGGAAGAGAATGTTTAATGTAGAAATTGATGAACGATTTTGAATAGTTGCCTATCAGTCTACATAAGAAACGAGATTAAGAGTTTTACACTGGAAAATTCTGCATATTTATCCGACCAACATTCTCCTGTGTAAAATGAAAGTAACAGAAACTAATAAATGTAATTATTGTTGTGATGTAATAGATTTCATTGAACACGCCCGGTTGTATACAGATTTTGGAAGTTTATTGAAGAATTTATTTTTCATACTTCAGAAAGTAAGATTGTTTTGAAAGTTAGTGATGTTTTATTTGGTATGAATTTTGTAATGTTGAAAAAGACAACTATTTATAAATTGAACCACATTATCTTGATTGGAAAGATGTGCGTTAGTATATATAAAAAATCAAATTTGTTTTTACCGTTGGAAAGTATTTTTAATAGGCAGTTACAGATAAGAAGCATTTTTGTGTGAATGCTCGAGGAACAAAGAAAAAACAAAAACACGTTTATAAGCTAAGCTTGTTGTACTCTTTAAAGTGTATTTAATTCATTGTATGCAACATTATTATTTGTAGTTATTTGTATAAAATATATTGTTTGGAAAAAAAAGAAAAAAAAGAACTGCTAAAACAAAGCATGTCCTGCACGTCAGTATAAAGAACAATCAAACCTGCATCCAAATCAGTCAATTTTGATTACATATCTTTTTTAACACTGACATAATGGCATGCTGAATGGTGATGGTGTCATTCCTCTGAGAAACCGTAAAAGGCGGTTTTTGAGGCCGTTTTAGTGAATAATGAGACAAAAACCGGTACATGTCAGTAACTCCTCAACACATTGATTGCCTTCAAACTTTCGGTGATTTGTGTTAACATATGTCGTAAAGTACAGACGGAATATTAAGTCATTTGAGACATTAGATCTGCTGTTATTTGTCATGCCAGAAAGAGTTCTTAAATTGACGGTAGGTCTTTGCTGACTCATCGGAAAAACAATAATTTGTTGTTATCTTCAAGAACAATAACAGATGCGGAACATACTCAAATTTCATGTACATATTTAATCAGACATGGGTTGTATGATGATTTCAACGCGAAAGTAGTCTTTAAGAAGTTGAAAGAGCATTTTCAAAGAATTTGCGTGTGCGTTTAAACAACTGCGATGTGAACAGCCATAGTTGAAAATGTTTTTAATTTAAGGGTAAATTGAAGCTTTCATTTTTCTTTGTGCAAGCTAATTTTAATTTTTTTTTCTGTTCAGTCGGACAGGGTACATCTTTATTTTTAAAACTCTTTCTGGCATGTCGCATAACAGCAGAACTAATATCTCAAATGACTTGAGATTCCGTGTGTAGTTTACGACATGTGTTCGCACAAATCACTGACAATGTGAAGGCAATGCGTTAAATGTACCGTTTGTTGTCTCATTACCCGTTAAAACGGCTTCAAAAACTGCCTTTTATGCCTTCTGAGATAATTGACACCTACACCGCTCACCATGCCATAGCGTCCATGTTAGACAAAATATGTGAACAAAACCAAAGACAGTTTTGGAAGCAGATTCGATTGTTCTGTCTATTGACATGCAAAACATGTTTCGGTTGAGTTACTCTGATTTTTTTGTCGATTTTAACGCGGGAACCTTGATTTTGCGAATTAAATTTTTTGGGGTGTCTGTGTGTCTGTGTGGGGGGTCATGTAAAGTCAATCTTGTTTTTTTTTTTAATACGGTAGGGGAATGAATGGTCTTTTTAGTCATATACTTGGTTTTACAATCAACAGACTCATCAGAAAGATCTGCCCTCAAAAGCATCTGCCTAGTATTTTTTTATGACGGGTAAGTATAAATGCAGTTATGATAATACAATACCATGCTCTCCTCACTGAATTTTCACTAGCAAGTATCAATCTTTTGTAAACTGACCCTCAGTCGATAAAATACACAGAGCCGCCTGTACTCCTGTTGTTGGAAGTTGCTGAACAGTTAGATATCCCTTTAAGATTTTCCAAACAAAGTGTCGCTGTCTTTGTGGAATTTTCAATAGCTTAATTAGAAAGTATCTTTAAAATTAATTAGTCTCAAGAGAAGCCATCATCCCGAGTAAGATGAAGTGTTTCTTCTTCAATCCTTCCGATCCATAGCATGATTTTTTTCTAAATATTGAATAGTTATCAAGGTTTTATGGTTCCTCTAGGAAGATGTTTGAAGTCCGAAAAAAACACTCTACTTGCTCGTTTTATCTATCGATCAAATAACCAAAGGGAAGTAAGCGCTCTTTATGCATACGACATGTGTAAAGGAGTAAGCGATAGTTATACGGATCCTGACTGACTATTGGGGTTTAACGTCCTCTTAGACCAGCTGGTCTATATTGGGACAGGTATTGGTAATACGTTGAAGATATGGTGTGATACTTTGATTCGAACAAGCCCGCTGTGGCTGTCTTCTTCGACACACCAGCATTGGGTTTGTCTCGTCAAAGTATCGAAATACGATCATGATAATCGGAGACGAGAGATGATGCATGCGTGTCTTCGTGTTTTCCAAGCCCTGAGACTTTCGCTGTGAACGTGGGATCTTTTTCGTGCGCATGTGTGCACACGGGGGTGTTCGGACACCGAAGAGAGTCTGCACAAAGTTGACTCCGATAAATAAATCTCTCGCCGAACGTGGGGATCGAACCCACGCTGATAGCGACCAACTGGCTACAAAGCCAGCGCGCTACCAACTGAGCTACGTCCCCGCCCATACGGATCCTAGGTAATTGAGACGCGCTTAGGGTTTAAGTTTTTTCTTAGTTCACCAAAGCCCGAGTGTACATGCAGTTTGTTCACATAGGCTAGTTATTCCAGACATTTCACACAAACGTTTGTTTTGTAGAGATTTTTACGATAAATAAGTAATTTTCATCAAACTGACGCACCTACTTAAACTTATTATTTTTCAGTCAATTCCTAAATCTTCTTGATTGTCGCAGACTGGTAACAGCTATGTTTCCTGACTGTAAGGCAATCTGACGTGGTTTTGTTAACGTTCTTTTGACATTACCAAGTAACAATGCTCTGAAAAGGGAAACAACTGCTGGCGTTGATTTGCATCAAGCTGTCTCGTGTGTTATGGGGGTCTTAATAAAAAATTTCCCGGCAGACAAGGGATGGACTGTTAGTTATACATGTAGTTCCAACATGCGACTCACCCATTTATAATCTGTCTATTGTTTGAACCTAAATCGCATGCAGACCGCTTTTTATTAATTTGTTTAAAAGAGTATCAAATAACCAAAGGGAAGTAATCGTTCTTTATGCATACAAAATGTGTAATGGAGTAAGCGAGAGTTGTACGGAACCTTTCTCCCGGCACCAGAGAGAATAACAAGCATTGAAATGAACAAGCGACTTTCATCCTCAAAACAAAAAAAAAGAGTATTTACATTCGTTTCTGCAATCTTTTGCCTTGCCTTCAAACATCACAGTAAAAATCAAAGTATCAGCATACTTACCTCAAATGTTTCATTTTGGGTTGCAGAGCACAGCAAGAAGGACACACAAGCAACAGCCACAAAGTAGATGCTACTCACGGTCATGTTGGCCAGTCAGTCGCTCTGGATGAGAGTGTGCTTGTGGATCAAGTTCTGAAACACCAAATTATATCTTGTTCGTTATATTGTGCCAGTCCCTGTGTGTGTGTGTGTGTGTGTGTGTGTGTGTGTGTGTGTGTGTGTGTGTGTGTGTGTGTGCGTGCGTGCGTGTCAAGTATGTGTGTGTGTTTGTGTGTGTGTGTGTGTGTGTGTATGTGTGTTTGTGTGTGTGTGTGTGTGTAAGGGAGAGAGAGTCGACAGTTTAATTTTATAGGCCTTGATCACCAGGGTGAAGCCAAAATCTACACACAAATATGCAGATACGCAGTAGCGTATATTTCGTGATTTATTAAGTCAACTTTATGCAATTGAACGAATACATTTTTGTATGTGATTACTTTAATGTGTTTAATAATCAGAAGAAAATCCTAACGCTTAAAAACGATCAAATTTTGACAGCAAAAAAACAAAAAATAAACAGAGCACACACACACACACACACGAACTTAAATGAAAGCAAAACACAAGAGAAAATGATGCAGCTGAACAACATTAAAAACAAAACAAAACAACAACAAAGCAACAAAACAAACATAAAAACTACTACACCCAAGGAAACAAGAAAAACATGTCCGCACATTGCATGAACAGAAATGAATATGCTAAAGTTCCAACTCACCTCGTTTCAGGGTTCTGATTAGACAAAGTTGTTTTACGTCACGGATACCTGGGTGAATCACACCTAAGACTGTGGCTTGTCTGCTACTCACACAGCAGACAGAAGACCATGTACGACACAAATAACTCGTGGTTTGTATGGATTACAAGCTTTTTAAAACGCTTCTTATTCACAGACACACAGAGACAGAAAGACAAAATCGTACAGATATATAGACATACAGGCACACTAATTAAGGCTTAATAATAATTAATACAATAAGGCGCGCGTGCACTTTAGGAATCTTGTTTTGAGCTGAACTGAGTTTTACCTCCGGGCCTTAAGTTTTAACATTCCAGTTGTTTGGTGTGGTCTATATGGATCCTGCATGCACGCTTGTAACTTTTGTTGGTGTAGACGCGATCACTCTAAAATTGTATTCAAAACGTTTACGCCATAAAAGGCGCTTGTGGAGTACACAAAGGCAGAACTGTTGTTGGTGTGCCCAAGTCTAGCTCCTCATATCACCTGCCTTTGTTTTGCACTGAATCGGAAGTTCAGGCAAGTCCAGTGTTTGGTAATAGATTCTCCAACCACTTATCGCTTGTGTTTACAGTTTCATACAGAAGATTTTTCACTCAGTTGATCTTTCTTTTAAGACCAGGTCTGGGTGGCCGAGTGGTAAACGCACTTGCGCTCGGAAGCGAGAGGTTGCGAGTTCGACCCTGGGTCAGGGCGTTAGCAATTTTCTCCCCCCTTTCCTAACCTAGGTGGTGGGTTCAAGTGCTAGTCTTTCGGATGAGACGAAAAACCGAGGTCCCTTCGTGTACACTACATTGGGGTGTGCACGTTAAAGATCCCACGATTGACAAAAGTGTCTTTCCTGGCAAAATTGGATAGGCATAGATAAAAATGTCCACCAAAATACCCGTGTGACTTGGAATAATAGGCCGTGAAAAGTAGGATATGCGCCGAAATGGCTGCGATCTGCTGGCCGATGTGAATGCGTGATGTATTGTGTAAAAAAAATTCCATCTCACACGGCATAAATAAATCCCTGCGCCTTGAATATGTGCGCGATATAAATTGCATAAAATAAAAAATAAAAAAATAAAAGAAATCCCTGCGCTTAGAACAGTACCCACGGAATACGCGCGATAATATCAGCCTCATATTGATTGAAGTAAGGGATTGATGCTATGCGTCTTAAGTATTGAGAATGAATACATATTTTGCTGTACCGACTTAACCCTTTTGTTTCAAAACACTGACAACACAGAAGAAAGAATCAGATTTGAAACGACTAACCACTTGTGTTTACAGTTTCATACATAAGCTTTGTCACTCTTGATATTTTTTTCACTGACCAGATTAGAATAAGGGATTGATGCTAGCGTCTTAAGTGTTGAAAGTGAATTCATATTTTGCTGTACCGACTTACCCCTTTTGTTTCAAAACACTGACAACACAGAAGAAAGAATCAGATTTGAGATACAAGTGTTGAGAGAGAATGCATATTTTGTTGTACCTATAGCCCTTTTTTCAAAACACTGACAACACAGAAGAAAGAATCAGATTTAAGACACAAGTGTTCAGAGAGAGTGCATTTTTCGCTGTACCGACTTACCCCTTTTGTTTCACGACACTGACAACAAAAAAAGAAAGAATCAGATTTGAGATACAAGTGTTGAGAGAGAGTGCATATTTTGCTGTACCGATTTACCCCTTTTGTTTCACGACACTGACAACACAGAAGAAAGACTCAGATTTGAGACACAGGAACTTGACACAGACTACAGGTACCGTCCTTCCCGCGAACACGATCATGTTCATGGAAAGTGAGCATCCTTCACTTGAACAGATACCGAAATTGAATAACGTGGCTGCATTTTGAGCAGGATGGGAATGTCTCGCTGAATTCATTTAGCGGATCAACATAGGTGGGATTTAAAAAAAATCAATTAATCAAATTGAAAACGAAGCAGCCAGCCTGTAGATTTGTGTAAGTTTAAAGATGCTCTTACCCTGTGTAAAAGCCGGAACAGATTTGTTGGGATGAACACGATCACTTGCACGAGAAGGAATGTGCCTTCAATAGCGGAATGGACAGACACCAGAAAGACGGAAAGACTCTGCAGTTTTTCTTTTATTCACCAAACAGTGCAAGGAGACCACAGGAGCTTATAACAAAGCGCCGGTCGATAGAATTATCTGACTCCTTCAGGCTACCCTTACTGTAGTAAATAATAGAAGTAGTAGGCCTTACTACAGTAAGGATATAGGAGTAGGATACTTGAACGACCGGCGCTTTGATACATGCTCCTCTGAATGAGACTGCTTTGAGGGCACAGTTCACTGTTCAAGAGATACTCTGCAAGCAAAATTTTAACTGCTCTAGCAGCAGGTTTTGCAGGGAATTGTTGCAGTAATCTTAATGAAATAATGAGATGATTAATTATTGGGAAGTAATTATCAATTAATTTGATGAATAGGTGCGTCCGTATTGGATAAATTCGGTAAACATCTAAATCATTTGAAATTGTGTGTGTGTGTGTGTGTGTGTGTGTGTGTGTGTGTGTGTGTGTGTGTGTGTGTGTGTGTGTGTGTGTGTGTGTGTGTGTGTGTGTGTTTGCCTGCAATAACGTAAGTGATAAACGGCTGAACCAAGCAGTAAAAGAAAGGAAAGAAAAAAGAACAACACAGAAACAACAAGAAGAAGAAATAATGAAGCGTGGAAACAAATAAACAAAACGGAAATTATTTTGGATCGATTTATGTTGGACCTGAACACTCTGAAAAAAGTATGAACAAAACTGCAACAGACATCAATTGACCTACTCTTGTACATTTATTTCGTTCATGTTTCATTTGCCCTGAAGAACACGGACAACACACAGACATAAAGGGTTAAAACAAGGGACGTGTTGAGTCAGAAAAAAACACGCACAAAAAACCCAAGTAAGGTTGGTATCTACATGTAGAACGTTTGATTATAAACGAAAAAAATCACTTGTATCTAATGCTCTTTGTAGTGGAGCGACATAAAAACAATAATGAGACCAACAAAATTACTTTTCTGAGTACATCAAGATGGTGAGAGCAAAAATCATGAGTTAGAGATTAAAGGCACAATACGCCTCCCGTAAACCATCACAGATACTGTCAGGCTTTTACACACAGTACAAACACCCTTCCATTTGAACGCTCACCGAACGGGAACATCCTAGGTGCCCTACGTAAAGAGCGAGCAATTTTCAAAGAATTAATTTTGCGGATTGTCTGATAACAAAATCGAACCGTGGTGCGTTTTGGCGCTAGACCTAACTTTTAAAATCTAAATAATAAATTGACAGCTTGTTACACAAACATTCTTAAATCATAAAAGAATTCTTTTTTCATCAAGACAAGATCAGTACAATTCGAAGTTTTGAAAGTTTGAAAACAGAAAAGCCCGGAAGCAGGGTCACGCAAGGTCGTGGTTCTCGTAGCAGACGACGGTTTATGCCTATCGCCAGTTCCCCTGCACAGTCAAAAGCGATCGCTAGAGTTCTTGTGAATCACAGCCGTTTCTTTCGTTTAGATTCAGAGGTACATAATAACGTGCTATTGCAGATAAGCTTACAGCGAGTCGCAATCAAATTACAAACTGACGACTACATTGTGAAAAAAGGAAACTGGATCACAAGGGTTCACGATGGCTCAGGGGTAAGATAAACCACGCAAAAATAAATTCTTTGAAAATTGCTCGCTCTTTACGGAGGGCACCTAGGATGTTCTCAAGCGGTGAGTGTTTAAATGAAAGGGTGTTTGTACTGTGTGTAAAAGCCTGACAGTATCTGTGATGGTCTACGGGAGGCTTACTGTGCCGTTAAACTGTTCACTCCTGAAAGAAAACGTATTCGCAACAATGTCCCTGCTAAGATGTTAACAGCATGCATTAATAAGAAAGAAAAAAAGTCGCGTAAGGCGAAATTACAACATTTAGTCAAGCTGTGGAACTCACAGAATTAAATTGAACGCACTACATTTTTTCACAATGACCGTAGTCCGCCGGTAGTACAAAAGGCAGTGAAAGTGACGAGCCTGTTTAGCGCGGTAGCGGTTGCGCTGTGCTGCATAGCACGCTTTAATGTACCTCTCTTCGTTTTAACTTTCTGAGCGTGTTTTTAATCCAAACATATCATATCTATATGTTTTTTGAATCAGGAACCGACAAGGAATAAGATGAAATTGTTTTTAAAACGATTTCGGAAATTTAATTTTAATCATAATTTTTATATTTTTAATTTTCAGAGCTTGTTTTTAATCCGATTATAACATAGCCTATTTATATGTTTTTGGAATCAGAACATGATGAAGAATAAAATAAAAGTAATTTTGGATCGTTTGATAAATAAATAAATTTATTTACAATTTTCAGATTTTTAATGACCAAAGTCATTAATTAATTTTTAAGCCTCCATGATGAAATGCAATACCGAAGTCCAGCCTTCGTCGAAGATTGCTTGATCAAAGTTTCAATCAATTTGATTGAAAAATGAAGGTGTGACAGTGCCGCCTCAACATTTACAAAAAGCCGGATATGACGTCATCAAAGACATTTATCGAAAAAATGAAAAAAACGTCTGGGGATATCATACCCAGGAACTCTCATGTCAAATTTCATAAAGATCGGTCCAGTAGTTTAGTCAAAACTTGACTAAATATAAAAAGAAACTTGGAAACTTAAAGAACCATGTTCATGCTAACCGCTTTAAAAAGGCCACAGTAACAGGAGTATTATTGAACTGAGGAGATCCTTTAAACAGTTGACATATATATCATTATCTCCAGAACGATAGGTGAAGGCTTGACACCCGTCGCTTTCCGCACTCATCTCACAGGCCAAGGCGCAGGCACGAGCACTCTTAATCTTCCGTTGCAACATTGGCTTTATGTTTGAGCCTTGTCCCGTGCAGGTCGTGACATTACACATCTGCAATAGAGAATGTTCGAAAATAACTCCATCTGGAGGTTTTAAGTGGTTGAAGCAGAGTTGCACCCCTTCGAAACAGTGAGGCAAACACACTTTGCTGATCAGTGAACGCAAGCGGTCACAGTGAAAAATGAACTCCGGAGTGGCAATGTACATGTAACACGGTGTCCGCTCGATATGATGCCCTTTTCTTTCAAAAATATGCTCATCGGAGTTCATTATTCGCTGCCGCCATTACTTCTTACCTCCACGGATCAGTGACCAAGTGTGTTTGCCTTACTGTTTTGAAGGAGTGCAACTTTTCCGCAACAAATAAAACAGGGTTGTTTTCGCCATGAAGCAGTAGGTTTTATTAGACCCCCACAAGTTGTCGAGACGTAAGACTAAGATGAAAAAGTATTAAGACAAGACCGACACGTAGATAAACTTATCGAGACAATTCTCAAATTGAAATGAAGTTATTAAGATAAGTCTCATATACTATAAGTCTAATATGAAACTGCCGCAGCGAGTGTTTCCAGAACAACTAATTAAGATTTGGACTTTATTCGTGATTTTATATTCACAGTAATAGTCACGATTGCTTGTGTCATTTTGAGACAAGCCTACCTCAAAGAGAGTGCCGTTAGTGCCGTTAACACTGACAGTATCAGCTCCACAGTACAGGATAAACGTTGCACACAATATGGCCACAAACCATACAGGTAGGCTCGGCAGCGTCATCTTGGATTTTGGTGGTGCGGTTCTGAAAAAACACCTTTAATGAACGAATGGGTAAATACATAAGTAAATACAATTTAAAAATAAACAACAAAAACCATCATAATCCCCACATAACATAACCAATGATTTAAAACAGGTTTTTTTTATAATAGGAAACCCCCTAATACTGAACGTCATGCGGCGGAGAAAAACCAACAATATTATTGTTTATTTTCCTAAAGTTGAAATCGTCGATCAACTTTATTTGGATAATTTGTTTTCTCGAAAGTTCGGCATTATTGTTTTTAACACAGGCTGATAGAAGGGTGACCAGGAAGCTAAAATAAAAAATAAAAAATAAAAAAATTGGTTGGAAAAAAATAAACAACACTCTCCTGTATCTCTTAAAATGGCTTTCATGTGGAACAATGTAGATATACAATATCAATTGTAGAAAATGATGTGATTTTTTAATTTCAGAATGTACAAAGGTTAACTGGTCCATCACCAGAACTGTATTTGCAGTACGCTGTTATTTATTCTGCTCTGTCTCGTTATTCAAGGAAGCATACCGATTATGTAAATTCTGTCACTGAATTTAAAAAATAATTGTATTTTAATGATAAAATAATGTTTAAACCGAGACATTTTCAAAATTATATGACAGAAATGAAATACAGTCAACCTGCTGTGTTCGATTTTGGTTGAAGAAATTTGGTATTGAAATTGATGAAAAAGTTTGGCTCATAACATAGCAAACCACGTCAGAGAGCAGATTAAAGGCACAGTAAGCCTCCCGTAAACCATCACAGAGCTCCCCGAGCGTCTAAATACAGTACAAGCATACTTCCATTTGAACGCTCACCGAACGGGAACATCCTGGCTGCTTTCTGTCGAGCGTGAGACATTTTCAAAGAATTTATTTTCGTAGACTTGTTCCGTTAACAACAACGGCGCCTCGTTTTTGCGCTAGACCTAACTTTTAAAATCTAAATAATAAATTGACAGCTTGTTACACAAACATTCTTTAATCATAAAAGAATTCGTTTTTCATCAAGACAAGATCAGAACAATTCGAAGTTGTAAAAGTTTAAAAAAAGAAAAGCCCGGAAGCAGGGTCACGCAAGGGTCGTAGCAGACGACGGCCGGTTTATCAGTGCAAATCGCCGTTCCTCTCAACAGTCAAAAGCCATCGCTAGAGTTCTTGTGAACCACAGCCGTTGTTTCGTGCATAAAAAAAAAGTGCTATTGTAGATAAGCTCACGTCGAGTCGCATTCAAATGACTAACTATGACGACTGCATTGTGAAAAGGGAAAACTGGATCACACGGGTTCACGATGGCTCAGGGGTAAGATAAACCACGCAAAAATAAATTCTTTGAAAATTGTTCGCTCTTTACGGAGGGCACCTAGGATGTTCTCAATTGGTGAGTGTTTAAATGAAATGGTGTTTGTACTGTGTGTAAAAGCCTGACCGTATCTGTGATGGTTTACGGGAGGCTTACTCTGCCTTTAAGAGAATTACAATGGAAGATATTGCACAATATAAACCCTACCAATATTCTTCTCTTAAAAATGGGATTAGTAAATAATGATTAAATGTCCATTTTGTATACAACAAGTTGATTTTATTGAACACTTTTTGTTTCACTGCAGGAAAATTCATCGACTTTGAAAACATGTTGAAACCTTGTTCTACGCTCCATATAACCATAGACCATTTATCCTGGACCGCCAACTAGCTCTCTCTCCGCTCTTTCTCTCTATTACGAGGTAGCGGCCCCTCGCATTTAGGAACGAAGAGAGGTACAGAAAAGCGTGCTATCCTTCTCAGCGCAACTACTACCCCGCTCTTCTTGGCCTTTCAGAAATCAGGGGGATGTCATATCCGGTGTCGATTGTAAACATGGACGAAGTTGCCGAGGTAAGTTCTGAAAATGCTAAAATAAACTCAGCTAAAGTGCATATGGAACATGTTTTTCGATGAGTTTTGTTAAGTTTAGTTTGGAGTTTTGGAAAATCCAGTTCATTGTCACCTCCCATTGTCACAAATAACTGGAGCGTGCTTTCTTTTCACTGTCTTTCAAACCGGACGCTAAGCGCCCCTGTGAAAGTCGAGCGTCGTAACCTCGAAGGGTCACGTGACGAGTTGGCGGTCCAGGCTATTTGGTCTATGATATAACATAGCAATTATTTTAAATGTAATAGATGTGCTCATTGGTGTGCGCGGCAAGGATGGTTTAACAGATGACATGTACAAGTATTTAACTTATTTAATTTTGATTGGAAAAATGTGTATTGGAAAATTTAGATATGGGACACCGCTTGAAATATTATTTATTTTTCAGAGGGATTTGATACTCAGGGGTCTATCATAAAATAAGAGCAAATCCATTTGAGTGCTTGCATGAAATTTTGATCAGAAGTCTTATGAGTGATAACATATTATTGTAATAAGGATATAATACGGTTGTACGACAAACCCACATTGTGATTATATATAACAGCATTTATAACAAAAAGAAGGAAATAGCCTAAGCCTACATATTAAAAAAACCAAACTAATTCAAGTGGGAAAATGATGTAACAATTTTTTAAGACAGAGATGGGACAAACAGACGGGGATTTTTGATTTCATTTATAGACTTTTTTACGAGAAAAAAAAAGAATAAAAAAGAATAAAAATAAGAATAATTTTAAAATAAAATAAGCGGTTATAAGTAGTTAAAAGATTGGTTAATTGATCATTATTTTGAAGTAATAAAGATTTATTTTGAAGATATTTTAGATTAATTATGTTTTATTTATATGTGGGTTTTGTTAATTGGTATAATATATTTATTGTAATCTTAGAAAAAAAAATTACATTTGGTTTTATAAAAATAATAATTGTAATCGAATGATAGCATGTTAAGTAATAATGACAAATAAAAGAAAAAAGCGGCCAGTCGAATATAAGTTTTCATGTATTTATTATAACGTTATATAGCTATTCTGATGGACACGTGGGGGAATTCGGGGGCTGTGATTGGATGGTCTCACACATCCCTTTTCCGATCATCAAAGCATAATGCTACGGAAGTCGGCCATTTTTGCCAATATCCAAAAGCATATTGTCAATAACAAAGACGCATGGTTCCGGTTTCTTCCACGTGTATAAAGTACACGCATACCTCGCCAGGTTTGTTTATGTGACAAGTCGACAGACGATGCCATTTGCATTGTGTGTGTTTTTGTTGTTGCTTAATGTACATGACATACACTCGTGTAAAACCCAGTTCTTCAACAGGCAACAAACCGTGCAAATTTCCAGAAGCTGCAATCTGAAGCGACCTTTCTCTGATTCTAGCAGACGATCTCTCCAATGTTTAACACAAAATCAGCAAACTCTCCTGTCACATAGAACGTCCATTGTACAGTGCAATGTTGAAATGAAGTTACCGGTCTGAAACATTTAGTCGTTTCTTCTGAGACAATCCTTGTTCTCTTATCATCTACAGACTTACCGCAGTCTTCACCACGCGAATTCCCAACAGAAGTCAGACTTTCGAACATACAATCTACGTAGGCAAGCAAGATACGTCATGACGTCATATGATTCCTACCCGTCGCGATATAAACTTCGTGGTTGAAAACGACGTTAAACACCAAATAAAGAAAGATATGATTCCTAGCATATTGACGTAATGCTAAACATCCGGTTATCTCGAGTTTTCTCCGTAATACATGTCCGTGTGTTTTTCAATGTTCGGTTATTTCCGTGGCTTCATGCGGAAAGGGAACCGTCGTCTGCAACCAACGACATGGACCATTCTGGTACTTGTTGCTGACAAAAACATGATTTTAACACAGAATTTAATGTCAGAATGGCTATATAAACGCTATTGTGTTTTCATCGTAGCAATAGGGTCCGATATTTAGACTCGAACAAGTATAATGCGACTCGTCTTCGACTCGTCGGCATTATACTTGTCTCGTCTAAATATCGGGCCCTATTGCTACGCTGAAAACACAATAGCTGTTAATGTTACTATTTACTTGATTACGCATTGATTAATTGATTTATTAATTGATTGATTTATTCTTTATTTAATTTAAATTCACCTTACATAAATATTTCAAAATTTTAATGAGATTGTATAATAAGACAACTCCGTTTGTAAGCCCATATATCTGAGAAAAAAGCTGATTCCCACCAAGAAACAAAGTAGAAAAAAAAGAGTAAAACAAAAGAGAAAAAAAAGAAAAAAGAACCCAACAACAAACAAACAAACAAACAGAAAAACGAACAAACAAACAAACAAAAAACCAAATAAACAAACAAACGAACTAATTAACTAACTAACTAACTAACTAACTAACTGACTAACTAACTAACTGACTGACTGACTAACTAACTAACTAACTAACTAACTAACTAACTAACTAACTAACTAACAAACGAAATACAAAATAAAATAAAAACAAACGATTCTATTTTTGTTAAAAGTCAAAAAGTTTAATTTTGTGGATAAAAACCACACCCTGGCGTACCTTCCTTCACTGCAGTTTAACATCCAAGAACGACGTTGCAGTGGCAAAGCAGTGGAAGCAGTGTGTAAGCTCTTGCAGACGTAACTTGTAATGTCTTCTGACTAAAGATATGCTGGAATAACCGTGGAGAAGGATTTTGAAACCCCTTATACACGAAGGGATACTTGTGAAGCACGATCTCAAATCGCCCCAAGAGCTACAGATTGGTTTGTATCTACATGTCATCACACACCCGGAATACCTCAAAATAAGTGTTTGGACGTTCAAATATTCAAATATTAAACACTGGGTTTGGGTTATCTTCCATACTGTTATTTCTCGATGGATCGTCTTTGTTTTTGTTTCCGCCCTTCTTTTTTGCCCTGAGAGCGGCGAAGTTTACTTAGCACACGCAATTTGAGTGGCAAAATTCAAACGAGTCTCGACTAAAAGCGTTATGAATGCCGACAGAAAAAAATCAAAACTTGACTAAATGTAAAAAGAAGAAACAAGCCGCGTGAAGCGAAATTACCACATTTAGTCAATCTGTGGAACTCACAGAATGAAATGAACAGGCTGCAGTCCTTTTTTCATAAAACCTTAATAAGTTTGTTCCCCGCGGCCTTGCGCAAAGAAAGCGCTCAACGTGTGCACGATATAAGCGTGCAGAAAGTGACAAGCCAGTATAGCTCACTTTCTGCACGCTTATATGAGCTACTCCAGTGAAGTAGCTCATAGGGCTTCTCAGGAAAGCCGGTGCAGAAAGTGACAAGCCAGTATAGCGCAGTAGCATACAGTCAGTCCCCCGCTCGTGGAAAAGGCAGTAAAAATAACAAGCCAGTATAGCGCGGTAGTGGTTGCATGCAGCATGATAGCACGGTTTTCATTATCTCTATTTTGTTTAACTTCCTGAGCTTGTTTTTAATCCAAACATAACATATCTATATGTTTTTGGAATCAGGAACCGACAAGGAATAAGACGAAATTGTTTTTAAATCGATTTCGGAAAATTGATTTTAATCATAATTTTCATATTCTTAATGTTCAGAGCTTGTATTTTTTTTCTCCATATATAACATACTTATATATTGCTATTTCATATGTTACGTGGATTTCCATTGGTCAATTGGGCAAAACTGAGCTCAGTGCAAAAGTGATATCGACGACATTTCCGTCGATATCAGTTTTGATATCGACGACCTCTTTATTGCTTCCCCACTTCAAAAACAAAAACACCTACATTTAAAAACAAACAAATATGTATGAAAATGTAATTATCCCAGAATTTAGTTGAGCAAGTGACTAAAGACTTTTTGAAAGGAAAGACATTTTAAAATACTGAAAAGTACAAGAAAAGAGTGAACAAAAAGAAATAATAATCAGAGGGAGGGATATGGAACAGCCAAAACTGAGACAAATACTTATGTAATTTCTTTACAGTAAATACAAAATGTCCAGAGAATTAGCAATATATCTAACATTGACTGACTGTGTGATGATATCTTCTGCTATTGGTCTGTTTCGACAGTGATATTAAAATCTCGACCTCCGGTCTCGATTTTGATATCACTGTCTCAACAGACCATAGCAGAAGATATCATCACACAGTCCGTCAATATTGGGTAATGTTTTTGGAATCAGAAAAAAATGTAAAATAAGATCAAATTATTTTTGGATTGTTTTATAAACAATAATTTTGATTACAGTTTTTCAGATTTGTAATGACCAAACTCACTAATAATTTATAAGCTTCCAAGCTGAAATGAAATACCAAAGTCTGGCCTTTGTCGAAGATTGCTTGAGCAAAATTTCAATCCATTTGATCAAAAAATGAGGACGTGACAGTGCCGCCTCAACTTTCACAAAAAAGCGGATATGACGTCATCAAAGTCATTAATAACAAAAAGGAAAAAACATCTGGGGATATTATACACATGTGAATTTTCATGAAGATCGGTCTGGTAGTTTTCTCTAAATCGCTCTACACACACACACACACACACACACACACACACACACACACACACACACACACACACACACACACACACACACACACACACACACATACATACATACATGTATACACACACAAACACACCACACACACACACACACACAACACACACACACACACACACACACACACACACACACACACGTACACACATACATACATGTATACACACACACACACATACACACACACACACACACACATGTATACACACACAAACACACCACACACACACACACACACACAACACACACACACACACACACACACACACACACACACACACGTACACACATACATACATGTATACACACACACACATACACACACACACACACACACACACACACACACATACACACACACACATACACACATACACCACTACCCTCCTCTCGATTCCCCGTCTACGTTTAAACATTTAGTCAAAACTTGACTAAACGTAAAAAGGCCAAAAAGAATATGAAATAAAGAAGAGTTTGCGGACATCATGAGTCGTTCCCCTGTACCGCGGCAGTGTGTCTAATTTGAATCAGCAAACGCAGCTCCTTGGATTTGTTTCGTTTGAATTCGCCAGAAAACTTCTCTGAAATGGCTTCCTTCTTACTATTCTATTTTTCTACATGATGTGAATGCAAGGCAATTAGAGATTCTTTCTTCTCGTGCAAACTAGCTTGTAAATAACAATGAGATCGCTTCATGATATTTGGATGGATAAGACCAAGAGCATCCTTTCACTTCGACTCTTACCCAGCCAGCAGCCTGACTGCTTTCTGTACAGAATGGTCATTACTGACACTTGTATCAATTTGCAAAAATACTACTGAAATGTTGTTCTTTGCACTCGAAGCAGCTGGCCTGTTGATTTTTTTTATATTTGTTCATGTGGAAGGATTCTCATCCCAGATAAAAGCAAGGACAGATCTGTGGTGGACAATAGTTTTTTTCCCTTTTTTTTAACACCGGTAGTAAGGTTCTTTAATACCACATGAAGCAGTGACAGATACGGTCCTTCCTGTTGAAATGATCTGTTGAGGTTTGTACTTGGACAAGATCATCCCTACACTTGGACACACACCTAAACAAACTGCGATGTAAAACTGATGTTAATGCATGGTCGGAATTGTGATGGATTGATTTCTTATCGGACACGATAGCATTCTGTGAAATCAGATCTTCTTCTTCTTCTTCTGCGTTCGTGGGCTGAAACTCCCACGTACACTCGTGGTTTTTGTTTTTGCACGAGTGGAATTTTACGTGTATGACCGTTTTTTACCCCGCCATTTAGGCAGCCATACGCCGTTTTCGGAGGAAGCATGCTGGGTATTTTCGTGTTTCTATAACCCACCGAACTCTGACATGGATTACAGGATCTTTTTCGTGCGCACTTGGTCTTGTGCTTGCGTGTACACACGGCGGTGTTCGGACACCGAGGCGAGTCTGCACACAAAGTTGACTCTGAGAAATAAATCTCTCGCCGAACGTGGGGACGAACTCACGCTGACAGCGGCCAACTGGATACAAATCCAGCGCGCTACCGACTGAGCTACATCCCCGCCCCTGAAATCAGATCTGAGATGTGAGCAAAACGGGAAGGACTGTGACTTTCACAATTCTTTTACATAGAAAATATTGTTATCAGCCAAGTTTATTACAGTAATACAAGGATTTGCTGATGAAGAAATATGTCAATTAAAAAAATGAGCGAGGATGTATGTGGATGTGTGTGTGTGTGTGTGTGTGTGTGTGTGTGTGTGTGTGAGTGTGTGTGTGTGTGTGTGTGAGTGTGTGCGTGCGTGTGTGTGTGTGAGAGTGTGTGCGTGCGTGCGTGCGTGCGTGTGTGTGTGTGTGCGCGCGTGTGTGTGTGTGCGTGTGTGTGTGTATGTGTGTGTGCGAGAGCGTGATTGTGTGTGCGCGGGTGTGTGTGTGAAGGGGAAAAAAGAAAACAACAACAAAAACAACAACACCAACAACAACCCCAAAAACCTACTGTACGTACTGGTTGCTATGGCTATATTTTCACCATTTTATTTCACTGTCCTTGAACTAAGACAGTTGGTTCGATCTTAATATTATTCATTCTTTATTCGTATTATTATGTATAGATATCCACAGTCAGTTTTCCCCCCACAGTCACAACATGTCACATAATGCCGTTGAAAATAGTAATGTACTTTTGTCTCGCAGTAATGCGCCGCAGGTCAGGGAGTGCAGGAAAACATCTGCATGATACACTCCTTTCATAGCATACGCCAGATCTCTTGTGTGGCTGAAAGTTAATTAAGTGCTACACGCACATCCGATCTCCATCCGCAAACATTTTGTCTGAAGCACTGCAAACAATGGCTCTGTGTGCGATTTATGACAGTGCAGGATTTCAATAGCTGAAAGATACCTCCATGTCCTGGTAAATCTCCAGTTAAATCTATTTCCACGTTCATAAGTTTATCTTGCTGTGCCCCTTTGTTATATAATCAATTCCATGGCTTTGTTCAAACCGCAACTAAACATTTCCACGATTCACGGTAAGCAGACACGCTGTTGATTTTTGGTATGTGTCAAAGTGACAGGATCTTTTTGCGTCATGTGAAACTCTGGATAGATGTGTAGGAGTTAACTTGATGGTTTACAGAAGAAGGAAGGTACTTTGTATATTTAATGTAATCCGTTGGTCTACGCTGATTAACATAGAGGGGGGAGAGAGAGAGAGAGAGAGAGAGAGAGAGAGAGAGAGAGAGAGAGAGAGAGAGAGAGAGAGAGAGAGAGAGAGAGAGAGAGAGAGAGGGAGAGGGAGAGGGAGAGAGAGAGAGAGGGAGAGAGAGGGAGAGAGACAGACAGACAGAGACAGACAGACAGAGAGAGACGGACAGACAGAGAGAAAGAGAGACAGAAACATAGACAGACAGAGAGAGACAGGCAGAGAGAGACAGAGATCGAGACAGAGAGAAATGAAGAAAAATAGAAAAGAAAAGAAAGATGGAAAAAAGACGTGTGAGGTAAACAATAGAAGGTTGTCTTTGAATCCTCCTTCGAGCACGTAATCTGCTGACTGAGAATAGACGACAGGGGTGTTTTTCTTTGAGCCATGTGACTTCAGAGGCCCACCAAAATTCATATTTTGGCGGCTTACCGAAACAACAAAAAAGTGCATGTTTGTGTGCGTTAATCAAAAATAAATGAATAAAATAAATTCTAACTAAAATAGATCGACACAAAAACGTAATTTGTATGTTTGACCAAAATAAGACATTTGACACAGATATCGATCGACAGGCATTGTTCACCTTGAGGCCAAGGACTGCCTCGATCTGTGTAAAATGTCACATTTTGGTCAAAAATACACATTACGTATGATAATTGGTATGTGTCCCTTCCGAAGGATGCTCACACACACACACACACACACACACACACACACACACACACACACACACACACACACACACACACACACACACACACACACACACACACACACACACAGAGCATTGACGGTTATCGTGTAAGGATTAAGGTGTATTTTTGTTACAGTTTTTAAACTAATTTAATGAAATAACACAAGTCTCATGTACTAGTATAGATAACTCAATTTTATTCAAGAATGTTTATAATAGGATAATTGCATGGTAAGATACATAGCAGCAACAAAAAAATAAAAAAAATCGTAATGTAAATATTAGAAATAACTAACTTTATTGAGCCAAGATAAACTGAAAATGAGTTGTTGTGTTATTGATTTGTTGGTATTTTAAAGTTGCACAGGGTAAATAAGAAGGGGAAAAAAACGATGGAATAACTTCGAGAGACGACAAAGGCCAAGTATGTTGTTGCCATAAATAAAAAATAAAAATGAATAATATTAATACAAATTCACATGAGTATCACGTTTGTTTGTCTCAGCTTTTGTGGTTGAAAAAAAATCAAAGGTAGAAGAATGGAAAAATGGACGGACTGTATTTGTCGGATGGCCGGAAAACTGATGTACCAGTAAGCAAAAACAATTTCTCCCAGGGTTTGGCTGCGGAATTACTACTAATAATTATTATGCCATATGTGTCAAACATTGATTCAATACATTTTCTAAAAATCAGAAAGAGAAAAAAAGAAAAGGACATCCTTTTCAAGTGGTTGTAGAATTTACAATGGCAATACATTTCGAACACAAAAATATATTATTTCTGACAAAACAGTAACAGAAAAAAAATCGAACACACTTTGACAAGAAAACATGGTCCGCAGCAATTTGTTCAGTTTAGTGTAACATTTCATAGATCAAAACAAACCGAAATTTAAGAGATGAATTATATAGCAGTACTAGTAGTCATTATATTGAAGGTGTGCGGGTTTGTCTAAAACCCTTGTCTTCGAGCGGTCTCTGCACTATGTTTATTGATTATTGAAGGATCTATTTATTATTGTCTTAATTATTTTATTATTTTATCATTAATTAATTTATCCATCTATTTATTCATCAGTCTATCTATCTACTGTATATTCATTTATTTTCTGATATCTTGACAGATTGACAGATTGTTGGATTGATTCTTGATTATAGCACTGATTTATCGGTAATTAAACAAATTGTCTTCACAGGTCATCAAATTATCAGCAGTAAAACCAAACAAAAAATACCCCCCCCCCCCCCCCCACCTCCTCCCATCCATCTCTCTCTGCAGATCATTGCTTATAAACACAACAATTATGGTGTGACTTTAAAAACCACGCCAGCACCCGCGCTGGGGCCAGGACCGTCCCACAACTTGCACTCAGAAGTCTGGGTATCGTAGTGGATGGCAGTACACCCGGTAACGCCACCCGGGTGGCGGCAGAAAATGGCACACGCTGTGACGGACGCCAGATTCATGGTTTTCAACGAGTTCGGGGCACCGGCGCATTGCTCGCAGATCTGTATGACAGCGGAAACAACGAAATTATGGCTGTGAAAAAATCTATCACAATAAATATATAAGCATTAGTGGTAAGTCAAAGAGAGAGAGATAGTCTTAGAGAGAGAGAGAGAGAGAGAGAGAGAGAGAGAGAGAGAGAGAGAGAGAGAGAGAGAGAGAGAGAGAAAGAGAGAGAGACACACACACACACACACACACACACACACACACACACACACACACACACACACACACACATACGCACACATCGATCGTTCTTGCCAATTTTTATACGCGTACATCCACATATTTGTGTTGAAGTTTATGAAGGTATACAATTAGACAAATAAAAGATACATAAATTAACAAATAAAAAACCAACAGAGAAATCCTAAAACGTGTACCAATTTTGATTTTGCTCCCAAAGTTTTGTTTGCCAAGAGTTTTGTTTGATTTTCTGTCTACCTATAGAAGATACCTGTAATTTATGAGGATATCAGTTTCAATGAAATTCGTCACAGTTCACCTGGTCATGAATTCCAAATGGCCGCTGTTCATTTTGCGACCAGATCGGCGGCTTTTACACAGCAATTTTCTACGAGGGATATTGAGAGGGGACACCTGCTATTTAGAACTGACTGACTGACTATTGAATACTATTGTCCAAAGTTATAGAAACTTTAGAGAACATGATTGGGGCCTATGCTAAAAAAGCCATTAAAATAAGGCATGAATCCTTTAAACACTTAGTCCGAAATGCTGGGGGTCAGTTAAACGAGAGAAAACGTCATTTCGGTTGCCCACTTTCAGTTCAATCTAAAAGTAAATTTTAAAAGGCTTATTGTCCGTCAGGTCTTAATTGCCTATATTGGACATGAATTGGTTTATACGATTCGAGTTTTACGCCCTCACGGCTTTTTGATGGTTGCGTGTTTAGGTGGTATCAGCCATCTGCACTTATGGTAGAATGACCAAGATCTTTAACGTGCCATTGTGGTGACACGGGGGTGGGAGATGGATACCGTCTCTGGGTCTGCACATAAAGTTGACCCGTGTCCGTCCCGGCCCGGATTCGAACCAGCGACCTCTCGATCACAAGTCCAGTGCTCTACCACCTGAGCTACCCGGGCCCCCTCAGTTCAATCTCTAGGCAGGAATGACAACTTGATTAAAGAAATTGCCACGAGGAGTTATGGAAACTGTCGTGGCTCCTAACCTGTGATATTTTACACGTCAGTGTTGTGGATATCACAAACAATCCAAACTAATTTTCCGACAAAGTTCACATTCTGTTCAACTAATCGTTAAAATGAAGTTATTTTTTCTGATGTAGGCACCCATGAGATTGAGGGTAACCGAGGCGTGTTGGAAAAAGTCATGAAAAAAATAGAGCTAAGAGTTGATAACGTTTATGACTAGTATTTTGGTTTGGAGCACTCCCTGGTACTTTGAGTTTGCCTGCAAGAAGTTCAGTAGCCACGTGTCTCCTGTCAAAGTCTCTACTAAAACAAACGCTGTCTGTGTTCCACGGATCCAGTCGGAAAATAAGCTAGGGACATTTTGGTCGTCTCACTCGCAGAATAGGCAATAAATGTAGTCTACATTTTAATATCTATCAATGTGTTAGGTCTCTTTTATCCTTAAACTTTAAAGTGAACATGTAGTCCAGTAAAATACTTCTGAAAAAGGCCTCAAACTTAAACTAATTGTCTTAAATTTGATCTCATATGGTTTGTTCTAAGTGTGATAAAACTAAACTTTGGGAGCAAAATGATATAGGTAGACCAGCCTGAAAGTAAATACATCAAATAATCCTTTGTTATTTAGGATCAGCTATCACTTGAGTTCGTGCCCTAATTGTTTGCTATTTATTGTTTCATAATACCAATTTTAAATAAAAAGAATCCGTTTTAAACCAAACATAATCTTTGCTAGCTAAATACATAAAGCACACTCCACACGACACAGACTACCTTGTCATCGATCTGTTATACTTTACTTATTTTGAGAAGACAAACAGGGCCTACAAACTTACCTCAAACGTTGTTTGAACAACAGCGGTGGTCCTGGATGTGCAAAAGATCACAGATGCGCATATAGCGACGAGAAGACAGTGACTTCGCAGCGACATTCTGGAAGTTGAAGAAGACTTGCTTGAATCTGAGCCTGTGGTGAGACGAAATACTGAAAGATAAATAAGTAGGGTGTTATCTATTGATATAGACCGACGGACGGACAAACAGACAGACAAAATATGCATATAAAGACAGACAGACGGACACAGATAGACTGATATACAAACGTAATACATTAACGCGCACGCACACACAAATGTATGGTACACAGACAACATTGTTTGTGTGTGTGTGTGTGTGTGTGAGTGTGTGTGTCTGTGTGTGTGCGTGTGTGTGTGTGTGTGTGTGTGTGTGTGTGTGTGTGTGCGTGCGTGCGTGCGTTTGTGTGTGCATGCGTGCGTGCGTGTGTGTGCGCGCGTGCGTGTGCGTTCTTGCGTGCACAAAAATCCTAAAGATTAATAAGCAAGGAAATCAATCAATGCATAAAAAAAAATTTTTTTTAATTTAAACAAAGACAAACAAAAAACAAGTCGCGTAAGGCGAAATTACTACATTTAGTCAAGCTGTCGAACACACGGAATGAAACTGAACGCACTGCATTTTTTCACCAAGACAATACAGCTTCGTCAATCCCCGCGAGAAGGAAATCGCTCACTTTTCACGTGCATTTCACTACCTATTTTATTCATGTTTTTATTACTTACTTAGTAGAAGAATCTTTTGTAATGTATGTTTGATGGTGAATGCTTTTAATTAAGCGTTGCTGACTATGAATGTAGATGTAAATGCTTGTATAACTGTGTTTTAATTTTAAATGTGTCAAGCGCAAAGAGCATAATTGTAAAGTTATGATGTTGCGCTATATAAATGCTCATTTATTATTATTATTATTATTATAAAACGCAGTGAAATTGACAAGCCAGAATAGCGCGGTAGCGAATTGCGCCAAGCAGGAAAGCGCGCTTTTCTGTATTCTTGTTAACTTTCTGAGCTTGTTTTGAATACAACATATCATATCTATACGTTTTTTTGGAATCAGGAAATGGTAAAGAATAAGATGAAATTATTTTTGGATCGACTTCTTAACATTTAATCGTAGTACTAATTAAACTATTTTCGTTAATTGTGATCACATTATAAGAGTAAACATAACATATGTATGTATTTTTAGATTCAGAATTTGATGAATAATACGATGCAATCAATTTTAAATCTGTTTGCAAAAATTCGATTTTAATGACAACTTTAATGAGCAAACTCATCAACTGATTTTTAAGCCTCCAAGTTGAAATACAATACCAAACTGACCGGGCTTCGTTGAAGATTACTTGACCAAACTTTCAAAGAATTTGGTTGAAAATGATAGCGTGACAGTGCCGCCTCACCTTTCACAAAAAGCCGGAAATGACGTCATCAAAGACATTTATCAAAAACAAAACAAAATCGTGGGGATATCACACTCAGAAACTTTCATGTCAAGTTTCATGAAGATCGGCCCAGTAGTTTTCTCTGAATCGCTCTACACGTACACACAGACACACATACATCATACCCTCCTCTCGATTCCCCCGTCTATGTTAAAACATTTAGTCAAAACTTGACTAAATGTAAAAAAAAGTAATAATACAAAGAGTGGGAATTCTATATACCCAAACACACACACACACACACACACACACACACACACACACACACACACACACACACACACACATACACTCACAAACACAAGCACGCACGCACGTACGCACGCACGCACACACGCACGCACGCACGTACGCACAGACACACACACACACACACACACACACACACACGCACACAATTGCTTCCCAGGGGATGTTTCTTGGATTTATGTTTGCAAATTTGCCTTCATGGTCCCAGAAGTTCCGGCAATGTTGGGAAGTTTTAGGCATTCCTATTAGCATCACCTTTCCTTGCTGTCGGAATAGTTTGGCAGATCTGCCGAAATGACGACAAAGTTTGGGGCGATTAGAATGAAGCTTCTGCGTTTTGTCGACTGCCGACGCCGAACGATATCCCTGCTATACAATTCTCTTCGTGCCCGCTCAAGCGTACACTTTCATGGTGATTATTGATTATTTTTCCGCTGATAACGCAAAGCCATCCATCAATCTTTACTGACACAATCTGTGTAATGTAAAGACCAAGTTGGTGGTGCGGAACGAACAGGATCTACAGAACTATACACGGCCCAAAACAAACAATCGCTCCACACCCATTTTCAGTAATGGGGTGCAGTTGCAATGTGTGAGCTGACGAAACGCGGACTGACACAGGACATATTATACGCATACTCAGCTGTTCTTCTCGCATATCATTTTATGTTAAGTTTCCTCCAACATGCAACCTTTCTTCTTTTTTTTTCTTCCGAATCAACATTTATTTTTTACAAGTTTTTTTTATGAAGAAGTAATGTATGTAGAAATAATGTATAACACTTGTAGAGCGCTAAATCCTATGTTAAAACATTTAGTCAAACTTGACCAAAATGTAAAAAAGAAAAAGCGCGAAGATTGTCTTTGAGCATCTACTTGCCGCGAAATCGAAACAATCTCGGGCCTAACATAAGAACAGGTGAAAAACGTTCAAGAAGTACATAGTGCTGCTGCTGCTCCTTGTGATAATCCTGCTGTTGTCACTGTCAATCCCAAGACAACATAGAAAAGAGCGGCGAACTACGACTTTATGTCTACGATCGACAACTGTCACCGATAAAAGTAACGTTAACATAAAAAATGGCAACACCAACAAGAAACAAAACGCTGTCCAAACCTACCTTCCTCACGCGTACAAGTCAACAAAAGCTGATGTTGAGAAATCGGAGACACCTTCCACCGCTTGCAGACTTCGATCGCTTCTGCGGTTGCAGCCTTGCAGCCAGTCACCCGTTTCTTTGACGCGAGATTTGGCGAGTGGGGCGAGGAAGTTGCGTTTCTTGAGCAAATCTCGCCGCGAGAAAGGCTAGGATTTGGCGAGAGTAGGTGAGCATGGCTTAGAGGTGCTCGCTACGCGAGAACAAATGGCAGCCGCACAGCTGCCAATCCGATTGGATGTTCATGGCTGTTTGCCGACCAGTGCAGACACCCTTTTCGGTATCACCCAATGGTGTTTAATTCTTGCGTAGCTAGCCGTCAAACCGTTTCATATAACTCTCGCTGTCTTGCAGAGCGAGCGGCTAGCTGCAAGCACTTCTCGCGTGTAAGAAACACTCGTCAAGCAATGTCGACTGTTACCTCGTCAGCCAACAATGGCTCTCACGCCTCAAGCGACTTACAAGCCCGTAAAGAAGTCAGGCCTTTGCTTTCCCCTTCCTTTTATCCCTTTGTTGTCTATGTTTCATTTTTTTCTCTCTCTTGGCAGTGCCATGATGTGAGTTTACCTGGCAACCGTTTCTATGTTCCTGTAAGTGCTGTAGTAGAACACGTTTTTATTTATTTATATTTTTGTTGATTAATTCAGTTAAAAAGTAATGTTTTTATTCATTTCATCATTTAATCATCAACATCCAATATCTTAATGTTGAGAATAATAATAATAATAATAAGAAGAAGAACATTTATATAGCGCTAAATCAAAAACTTTCGTTAAAAAGGCTTGCTCTAAGCGCTTGACATCTAAACTAAAAACGTCATTCACACTCTTTACAATGATGTAAAAGAACTTCATGTCACACTCTTTCATTCAGTATAGCACCATTCACACAGTTGTTATTCTGTACAAGACAATAAGTTAGTCTAACATTTAGAATGTTCATAAGATGAAAACAGGAGAAAACCAGACTGATTAAAACAACTGCTTAGTGCTAACAAAGCATGAATCTTAATGATAACGTAATACATGTTTAACTGTTAAGACCATAAAAAAAACCTATATGCTAAAATAACTTCGAACTTTTAAGAACTTCTTATAAGATACACAGCACATCTAGATAAACACCAGAATGATAAAACAAAAGGCAACTCGTTAAAACTATTAAATGCATCAATGTCTAAAACACGAAAGACTCAAATATAAGATACACAATTCTCTAAAATTGTTTATTAAAACTGAAACCGACCTGCTCAAAGTAAACCATACCAACCCCCTCCCTACCCACCCCCAACCCTCCTCCTACACTAAATACTAGTTATTTCTACTCTTAACTTCCCAACTACACGTTATCCATAAACTATGCACAGGATCTAGGAACATGTGTGTCTGCATTATGTGGCACCGACATGACTTGTGCATATCTAGCTTACAGCTAAGGGTTAA
>NC_090256.1:27774265-27839265 GCF_037325665.1 Littorina saxatilis
GGAAAAAATGCAGTGCGTTCAGTTTCATTCTGTGACTTCGACTGAGCTTGACTAAATGTTGTATTTTCGCCTTACGGGACTTGTTGGATTTAATAATACGAATACTTTCCTGCATATAGGGATTGCAATGAACCTGGCTGTGGTTGATGGTAAATAATTATTACTTCATGTCACCAATGATCTGTGTATACTCAGACCTTCAGATATAAATCGGGTGAGTATTGCTACCGCTCATTATCAAACCTCGCAGTATTGAGTGGATCCCCAAATGTGGAACATATTTTGTAGGAATCAAAGTCCGAACGTTTGACTTACACATTTGAAATTTTGTGAACTGATCACCCATAATCGGACGTTGACGTATACAAACTATAAAGTAGTTCACTGAAAAGATGTAGTTTCTTGCATTTATTTAGGTGGCTTTGTTTGTGGTCACCCTGTATCTCCTCGAACAGAACTGCCATGTGTCAGGACAACACCTTTGGTAGTGGGAAACTAACATTTTCACACAGACACACACACACACACACACACCCACACACACATACACACACACACAATCCACGAAGACAACCTCGAAGTTTCAAATGGAATCCTACCAATATGAAATTCACACACTGAGTGAAACTGTGTTGCTCACCAAAACAAGGTACTGACAGCAGTGATCATTTTTTTTTTTACAGGAATGTATATGTTTCTGTGTTTGTTTTTGTTTTAATACAAAAAAACCCGTGATCAAATAATCAGAACTCTTTCAAAATACTCTGAATAAAATATATTAAATGCAATAACTTTTTTTTTTTTAATTCAAATAAATGTTTTAGTTTGACTGCATTTGAATAGAAACTGAATTCTGATGAAAGCAGTTACTGTAAAGTCATTTGAAGTCACATGATAAAAATCACATGGTTTAGTTGAGCAGACCACAAAGTGCAGAGCTAAAATATGTGTATGAATCTGTGTGAAAATCCAGTCCGTTTGTCCACAGGGATGCTAGGAAGCAGTCAAATGGGGTCGCTCAATCTGCTCAAATCCAGTCAAATGGGGTCGCACGGGCCGACAAATGGGGACGTCCCCGTTTGTCGGAAGCGTCCCCATTTGACTGCTCTCCAGTGACAATCGTCCCCATTTGTCGGTAAAACCACCTACACACACACACACACACACACACACACACACACACACACACACACACACACACACACAATCCACGAAGACAACCTCGAAGTTTCAAATGGAATCCTACCAATATGAAATTCACACACTGAGTGAAACTGTGTTGCTCACCAAAACAAGGTACTGACAGCAGTCCCTGTCTTCAGTTGCTATGGAGGAAAAACGTTTCATTAATAGTAAGGAACCAAACACATGATGACGCACGAAATTCTCACTCAGTGAACGGAAAAGATGACAAAAAGAATTACAAGCAAACATACATGGACACAAGAGCATTGACGTAATCCATTTAAGTTGGCACGTATTCAACTCTGCGAGCTGGTTCAACAGTGAAAAGATATACAAAAATAGCAAAGAACAAAAGTTTAAAAAAATTCGATTGTCATAAGAATTCTTAAATGTCTCGCCATGAATTTGTAATACTTGTCGGTGCGCTCTGCTGATTTTGCGTCTAAGTATAGACTGTTGTGTAATGGATTTTAAAGGCACAGTTCTTCCCGTACAAACAATCGTAGATCTGACAGGGTTTTACATTGAATAAGACTATACCTCCACTTGGATAGGTCAAACACAGATTGTATTGCATACCTGTGTACATTATTACAATCCCAACTCGAATTGTGTAGCTCTTTGGCGGTTGGCCAGGATATTGGCCTTCAATAGAAAAAAAACAGGCTACGCTTTTCTATTGTATTGGCACGGCCCGATGATGAGGGACTGTTGTCCAGATATAAATATCCATTGTATTCTTTGTCATGATCAAAATAGCTTTTACAGCGAAACAAATACCGTCATACAAATGTTGCTGTGCCCTGACCTATAAGTGTGTTTCTGCTTTTCGGTTTCTAAGTGCGTTACGTCCAGGTCTAAAGAACGCGTGAATTAGGACGTATTGTTTTAAGTGCACTTGAAAGTACCGTCCTTCCCGCGTACACCATCAGATAGAAGCATTCTGATAATCATCGGTCCACGGCTATTGCCAGTTTCTCTCTGACAGCATGCTGAATTATTGCGCGAATCTATCAAAACAAGAATACAGAGTTATCTCCCATATGTTTTTCGCGAGCACTGATCTAAATTTGAGATCAGTGTTCGCGAGACGAAAATGATTGCAGATTGGCCGACTTCGACAGTGATCCCCGTTCCGCTGTTCTTCACAGTTATGATAAAGACATCGTTCTAAGGTCAAAACAAGTCGAAATTTTGAGACCGCTGTCGAAAGGAGACCGTGATATATGGTTGCATCCATTCTGATCAGTCATCGCTCAACGGCTATCGCCAGTTATCTCTCTGACCGGACGCTAAAGTCCTACGCGAATCTATCAAACCAAGAATACAGAGTTATCTCCCATATGTTGTTCTCGAGCAGTGTTCGCGAGACGAAAATGATTGCAGATTGGCCGACTTCGACAGTGATCTCCGTTCTGTTCTTCACAGTTATGATAAAGACATCGTTCTAAGGTCAAAACAAGTCGAAATTGTGGGACTGCTGCCGGAAGGAGACCGTAATACATGGCTGCATCACTGTCAAAAAATCGTCTGCTCCAGCGAGCGCTGAAACCAAACGGTTTATTATCACGTGACACTTTTGCCATATTTAGAGTTGTTTGCACAGTAAATACAGCCGCGAAAAATAGCTCGCTTGAAACTGTCTTACATATCAATTCCTTTGTAATTTAAAAATTACACAACACCACGAAAAATCATTATCGACGATCGCGAATCTGCTTATATTCATAACACATTACGAAAAGATCTAAATCTGTAAAATAAAAAAAATCGATTTCCTTGCCAGACAAGGAAACTCAAGGCATCCTGTCAGGGAGAGAATGAGCCGAACTCATTTTGACCTGAGGTCAGGATGTGGTTGCATCACTCTCAACTGGTTACAGAAAAAAATCGTCTGCTCCGGCGTGCGCGGAAGCCAAAAGTTGATTATTACGTGACACTTTAGAGTTATTTGCACAGTAAATACATCCGCGAAAGATAGCTCGCTTGAAACTGTCTTACATATCAATTCCTTTGCAATTTAAAAATTACACACCATGAAAAATCATTATCGACGATCGCGAATCTGCTTATATCCATAACACATTACGAAAAGATCTATATATGTTAAAAAAAAAAAATAAAAAAAAAAAATCGAATTCTTACCCACAGAAAGAAAACCAAGGCATCCTGTCAGGGATAGAATGAGACCCGAAGGGAAGTAACTCATTTTTGACCTGAGTTCAGGATGCAGATAGAAGATGTTCAGAAATAACTCTGTTGGTTTCTTATGGGCTGTGAAAGAGTGAATACTCTTGGAAAATATGAGGCACTCTTTCCCGCGTAATACTATAGGCTATAATCACTCGCGAGGGGTGTGTCTCCAAACTTGGTCCTCGTCAAACCCGGTGTAGGTTCCGGTCCGGTCCCCCCTCTGAAGTAGTCCCCCGGGGGACCAATTCGTGGCAAAAACTGCTCTATAATGGTCCCGCCTTAGACATCCAGCCTCGTTTTTCTTAGGCATTCAAGCCATTTTCAATCTATATCTTCGTCCGGTATTATGTAGTGCACAGACAGCAATCTCTTTGTTCGACTATATTTTGCAGAAAATAAAATAGATCTGATTTATAATGCCGTTCAAAAGAAAAATCACATGAAATAAAATGAATAATAAATAAATACTGATAAGAAGAAATGAAAGCAGTCTCTGATTCTTTCCTTTCTTTTCTCTGAAATTGCTGGTAACATTACTAACATTGTAACAAGAATGTCTAAGGGGGGGACCATTATAGAGCAGTTTTTGCCACGAATTGGTCCCCCGGGGGACTACTTCAGAGGGGGGACCGGACCGGATCCTACACCGGCAAATTTATTTCCATTTAGTTGATCAGATCTGCTGTGGTGAACGAACGATAGGTTGAGCGAGAAGGATAGCGTAAATCGAATTGAAGCTAGCACAACAAAATCAACAGTGTTAGCAAGAACAGGCTAGACTTTCCTTTTGTGCTACGAACACGGCCCGATGATGAGAGATTATTGTCCCGACAAATATAACATCTTTGTGCTTTGTGACGTTCAAAGTAGCTTATACAGCAATACAAATATCCGCACGAAGCCGGTGATGTGCACTGAACTTTGAGCGTGTTTGTCCGTTCCGGTTTTCACGTGCGTTTTGAGCTCAAACGTAGAACGCGTGAATAAAAGCGTTCTGTTTCTAATTTCTAAGTTCACTTATACTGAGCTCGCCTGGTTCATTCTCGGCGCTATGCCTGGCTGCGCATAGTACTGAATATTTTATTGCCCAGACTACCTTTGAATTTGTGTAAACTGGTTTTAGTTTTAATACAACCCTAATTAATATGGGGCATGTCCAAAAAATTAGCTCTCTCAACGCTTGAAATTAAAAGACAAATTTCTTTATTTCGGTACGCTGGCTTTGTTGTAGAATGTTCATATGTTCATAATCAATATTTTATTTTCCTCACTGAGTTATGTCCCTTGTTTAGCAGTCATATTGTTTAAGAGGATTTCACTGTGCATGAAGTGACGTTTTTGGTCACTTTTTTTATATTCGGGTTCAGTACAATCCAATTTTTTTTGTAATTTCAGTAATCATCATATCACATGAGACTGACATTGATGTATACTGTGATATAAGTCGGCAGTTGTTGAAACTCTTTGTAGCCAAAATATTAAAGAATGCAACTCACCCCCCTAAATGGCCTCGTCCGTGACATTTTGGATACAAAAATTCATGTACTGATTGCATTTCGTTTTATACAGAAATTTTACTTGAGATTATCTTCAAGCTTTTCGAAAGGCACTATTTGTCGCTTTTATTTAATTTGCCAGACATACAGTTGCTGACTTAATTGTGTCACGGACGAGGCACTTTTTGATGTGTTATAGCGGTATTTGCCTTCCTTTTGTCTCCCTGTCTTTGCGCGTGCTTCATCAGAAATCAGTCAGCTGATTCATTTAGACCTATTCTTAGACTGAGACATGTCATGTTGCAGTGAAATACACAAGTAAAATGCTTTCGGGGCAGCCAATAACGGTGGTCCAGGCGACAGGTAAAACTGTAACATTCGGGAAAGCAACCAAACCAATGATGTACGTCGGGTACATTCACCAGCTAAAACGTTGCCGTTGAAAGCCCTCGAACGAGTACCATTGGAGCCTGCAAAACAATACTCACCTGCGATTACTTGACGCATCTACCGACTACAGTGTATAGCTGTCGCTCACAGTGGCAGTGCCAATTACGCTGTTTTTAGGGGGGAGGGGGAAGAAGTGAGCCGTGTCGCTGATTGGTTACCGATTCGGTAAAGGTGGTAAAGACAAGTCTGACACTAGTCAATAATTGGAAGCAATCTTAACGGAAACTGGCTTCGGCTTATTTATTGGGCATTTAGTGTGTTCCGTCGAAGCTTCGTGCTCATTTGTTACCTCATGTTATTATGACTTTGTTGCCGCTTTCTCTGTCCCTCAGTGTCAATATTTTGACATGCCAATGAATGTGCTGTTTTGGAGGGGGGAGAGGGGGGTGACGAAGTTAGCTACGCTGTCGCCCTGTCGCTGATTTGTAACAGATTCGGCAACGGTGGAAAAGACAAGTTAGTTTGACTTTACATTGTAATTGGAAACAATCTTTACTTTGCCTTTTCAGAAACTGACTTTTATTTGGCATTTTAACCATTTACTGTGGAAGCTGCATGCTCAGTTGTTATCTCATGTTGGAGGGAAATTAACAATCCTGAAGTTAAATAAAAGCAACTTGCCGAAATTCTGTTAAATAAACAGCATCGTTTGTCTTTTAACCTTTGACAAGTGTTTTGTTTTATTTATATGAGAGAAAAAACCCGTTGGTGCAACAAGTATTGTCCATATTTAGACAAACAGACACATGCTCAAACGCATGCAATCAAAACATATTTCATTCGAGCTCATAATTTTGATGCATTTCTTAATATACACTCTGTCACAATACCAATTTTCAACTTGATTGGATTAAAACTTTGGCTGGATAACTCTCCAACACAAATCTGAAAAAAATCAAGGTTCGAACATAGATCTGACCTTGACCTTTCATTTACAACCTTGAAACTTTGCACGACAGATTATATTACCCATATGTACCTATCCACCAAGTTTTGTTTTCAAATATTCATGGGCTCTTGAGGATCCTTCTTTATGCTTACTAAAGCTAACGGACAGACGTAACCCGGGCGGACGAACGAGCGAATGTAAACACTGACCCAAATTAATGATAGTCTCACATTGTGGGTGACTACTGAAAACGATATGTTGCTATAATAAAATTTGTTGATCTCCTGAAGACGTCACTACTATAGTGCATTTCGTACGTGCCTCGTCCGTGACGCGTACTGGCCTCGTCCGTGACAAATGTTCAAGCGTTTCTCCGAAATGTGATTTATTTTTTAACTTTTTGAATTATCTTTACCGAAAGAGCAATGCTTGCCATTAATGTTTCATCGCTATGAACGAAAACAGCGAACACAATTCGCAGAAATATCAACTTACTTCTTTGTGATTGAAAAATAGGACAGAATTTTGGCCTCGTCCGTGACGCACATCAAACATCGAAGAACTCGCCCACAAATTAAATATTTCTCTATTTCATACTTCACAGAGAACAACAGTCACAAGTTGCATAATCCTCGATCATTGTCAACTTAATATAGTTGTTTTGTTGATTTCCACGTGCCTTTATGTTCGTCCGAATGCCTCGTCCGTATGAGTATTGAGCGAGTACCAGTCAGTACAGTACCCGTGGTACAGTAATTTAACGTTATTGTGCCCAGAAAAAATTGATCGTTTGAAAATACCAACCCAAACGCCAACTACTAGCATGGAATTAGAAAATGCTCGGCAGACTTGAGCTGCAGAGACCATTCTAATTGTAGACGTCCTTCAATGATCACATATTGGCGCGAATTGAAACCGATAAGAGAATCAATAAACACGCGGATTTATGCCTTCCCAAAACAAACAAATTATTGAGGCGTGTAAAACCGGTGGAGCGTGGTGTTCCATACACTCTTTCAGATCCTGTTTCGCCTAATATGAATTGGATCCGTTCTACAACCCGTCAGACTTTGCTCGTTTGGTCTCGGTGGCGGTCCTTGTGTGTGTGTGTGTGTGTGTGTGTGTGTGTGGTTGTGTGTGTGTGTGTGTGTGTGTGTTTGTGCGTGCGTGTGTGTGTGTGTGTGTTTGTGCGTGCGACGGTGCGTGCGTGCATGTGTGTGTGTCTATGTGTGTGTGTCTATGTGTGTGTTTGTGCGTGCGTGCGTGCATGCGTGCGTGTGTGTATGTGTGTGCGGTATGTGTGTGTGCGGTATGTGTGTGTGCTGTGTGTGTGTGTGTGTGTGTGTGTGTGTGTGTGTAGTCTCAGCAGATGAATCGTGAGTTGCGTGAAGGACTGTGCCTTTAAATTGTTAGGCCAAGAGGTTGCTGACCTGGTTGAGGTAAAGATGATGCCGGTGGCGGAGATGGCAATGCAGGGCATGGTGACCCACAACAACGGGGAGAGAGAGAGAGAGAGAGGGGGGGGGGGGGAGAGAGGGGGGGGGAGAGAGGGGGGGGGGGGGGGCAGCGACAGAGAGAGACTGACAGACACAGACATTTGAATCTTGTAGCAAAGAGCGAGAAAGAACTAAGAGAGAGTGGGGTTGGGATTGGGGGATGCAGGTAAGCAGAAAGAGAGAGAGAGACACACACACACACGCATGTACGCACGCACGCGCGCACACACACACCCACACGTGCTCCGCCTCCTCACTCCCCCCTTTCCAACACACGCACTTGATGCTTTGAAGTGTTACTGTCTTTAATAGCGTTACAATTAAAAAGTCTAGCATATGCGCCTTTGCCACACTGAACCGTACAGACCTAACTCTGTCGATATTGCTGGGTTCACACATCAGTCAAAGTAATTTAGTTGTGGAACTGATATGATGTCATTTATATTCTGATTCGTACACGCAGCAACCAACTACCTTTCCTTTTTGCAAGTGTCGGAAGTTCAAGGGAAAAAAGTGCCTTTGAGACTGAATATCCCCGTGAGAGGGTCAACAGCCTCATTTCAACTACGCAACTCTCCCTCCTCTTACTCCAAACATTATGCACACAAACAGAGCTTTGTCGGCTGTTTCCCAAGTTTCCCAGTTCAACACAATCACAGGCAGAAACATACACAAGGTCATATACCTATACTATAGGTCCCTGCACAAGGTCAACACACATACACACACACACAGACCCCGACCGACACACACACACACTCTCACACACCGTGGCTCCCTGATGAGAGATAAAAACGATAATTGACCTATAGTTTTTCAGATTATTCGATTACAGAACGGGATGAAGAATATGACTGCCAGAAACGGAATTACAGAACAATGACCGGTCATCTGCGAGTAAGGGACATAACCATGTATAACTTCATCGCACCAAGCCAGACAGATTCATATCCCTTGAGCATGGAATTTGACTCTTGCGTTCGATTTGGATCTCCGTTTTGAACGTCTCATGGAATATGAACGAGATAGGTATAATTCAATTAGTCTTTCCAATTTGACTGGACCGGTTGACATTTATCGCAAAACATGATCGCTTCATTATATTTGCATTGAAGTTTGTTGCGGGACTATAAGAAAGAGATATATATAAGACTTCAATGCAAAAACTGTGTGTGTGTGTGTGTGTGTGTGTGTGTGTGTGTGTGTGTTTGCGTGTGTATATATATGTGTGTGTGTGTTTGTGTGTGTATGCTTGTGTGTGTGTGTGTGTATGTGTGTGTATGTATGTGTGTGTGTATGTTTGTGTTTGTGTGTGTATGTGTGTCCGTAATGGTGCTAGCGTGTGAGATTGCATGTGCGTGAATGCTGGATCCAGACCAGTACCAGACCGATGCCAGAGTGAGGGTGGTGATGCAAGAGGTGCGATTGGTGAGAATGATAGTGCCAGAGCGTGCCTCATTCAGAGATATTGGTAGGATGATGCCAGAGTGAGTACCAGTGTGATAATGGTGGTGCCAGAGCCTGAGTACCACCGTGAGAATATTGGTGCTAGAATGACGCCAACGTGAGATTGGTGGTGCCAGAGTGTTGGTACCGACAGGTGAGATTAGCAGTGAGACTGGTGGGTGATAGAGGGTTTTGCTGCTTTTGTTTTATACTTGTTATACCATTTTTTTGGTCTTAAAACGAAATGAAATGGGTGTACCTTGTGTATGATTCTGCCTGTGATTGTGTTGAACTGGGAAACTTGGGAAGCAGCCGACAAAGCTCTGTTTGTGTAAGTGCTGAAATGTACAGGATATCAGAAATTCGAAAAGCAAACTGAAGGGATGAAGGGGTGCGATTGCTGGCAGGGGAAGTGCAGACAGAACCATACGCTGTATGAAGACCATCACTGTCGCCACCACCGACAACAATAACAACACCATCAGCAACAACAACAATAACAACAACAATAGCAACAACAACAACACACACAATACTGAGGAAGCAAATTGATCACCGTTGAGCCTTTTTGACCTCCTTCGTCGCCATAATCAAGCTGTCCAACAACAACAACTCAGATCAATAAACCTTCTACATAAGTCTTGTAGAACGATTCTTTGTACTTTGTTTTCTATCACCAGTCTCAGTCCTCCAAAGTTGTTCCCCCTTTCACCATGGGGGTGTCATTATTCCAGTATCACTTACATGCAAAGCAACAGGAAGTTACATTTGTAATACGTCTACAGTGAATACTTTTATAGTGATTTTTCAGTATATTCAATCCTTTTCAAAACTAAAAATGTCGCGTGAAGCAATATCCAAACACGTAGTCAATATGACGGTCTGAAACTAAAAGTTCAACTCTGAAAACCCGGGATAAGTTATCACCGAGATGACTTACCAGCCTATGTACGCATAGGTCACGAATAGATGGCCAAAGACAAACTGCCGGCAGTCATCCCTTGTTGAGAGAGCATGTCCTGAAAGTTGTTCCGTGGCTTCCCCTGCCGAGAGAGGTGTGGGCAACTTCAAAGTCAGGAGACATAAAGTGCTGTTCACAAGGCAGACTTGCAACCAACATTTCCCCAACTTTAGTCGTTTGAAAATCTTTTCTGAGTCGTCGAGGCCAAGTCGGCGAAAAGTCTGCCATGTGAACGGCCCCAGCGATTTAGGTACGAGTAAGGCCAGATTCCGCAGCGACTCCAAAACTCAGTTGAGCACTGCTCGACTCGGCCGTGACTGGTCAAAGATTTTGTGCAGAATTTTCTTATCGCGCTTACTGATTGGTTAGCTCTAGCCAACCCACATTTATGCAGTTACTTCCCTTCTCCGGAAAACAAAGAAGAAGACCGGACAATCCCGAATGGTACAGTCTGGCGAGAATCGCCGCTTGAAACTAGTTAGCGCGTTTGTGCTGTTCACATGGGCAGCGATTTTGATTTGACTTGCCACCGACTAAAATCGCTTGAAAGTTGGTTGCAAGTCTGCCATGTGAACAGCACTTAAGACAAGCGTGGAAACATAGTCTTTGTACTGCTGTTAAGTGTTAAAGACACACGTTCCTGCCCGTGCGAAACGAGTCAGCTCACCATATTTAATCTTGCCAGGTTTTTACATGATATAAGGCCATCCCTCCACTTTGACACATGTTCCTGCCCGTGCGAAACGAGTCAGCTCACCATATTTAACCTTTGCCGTGCTTCCTGGGTTCACCTGTACCCAGAGACACACTAAAATCATTGTAACTCTGGAACCATTAAAGGTATCGTTTTGAAATTTTAAGTATCTCTCACACACCTAATTTGCTCTCTGTCTGCAAATTTTTAGTGTGTACATGACAAAACATCAGAATTAATTGATTATGATAATTTACATAAACACTACCGATGGCGCGGGTTCACACATACCCATACTTTTAAAGAGTAGTAGTGATTGTAACTATCCCTCTGCCGACGGCGCGGGTTCTGCTACACCCATAATTACCAAAGCGGCGGAACAGTGTCTGTCTGCCTGTTTGTCTCCAAGAGACTGTCTGTCTCTCTGTTTGTCTGTCCGTATCTCTCTGTCTGTTGTCAGTTGCTCTGTCTGTCTGTCTGTCTGTCTATCCGTCTATCTGACTGTCTGTCTCTCTCTCTCTGTCTGTCTCTCTCTCTGTCTGTCTCTCTGTCTGTCTCTCTCTCTGTCTCTCTCTCTCTTAGTCTCTCTCTCTGTCTCTCTTTCTTAGTCTCTCTCTCTCTTTCTTAGTCTCTCTCTCTCTCTCTTTCTTAGTCTCTCTCTCTCTCTTTCTTAGTCTCTCTCTCTCTTAGTCTCTCTCTCTTTCTTAGTCTCTCGCTCTCTCTCTTTCTTAGTCTCTCTCTCTCTTTCTTAGTCTCTTTCTCTCTTTCTTAGTCTCTCTCTCTCTCTCTTTCTTAGTCTCTCTCTCTCTTTCTTAGTCTCTCTCTGTCTCTCTTTCTTAGTCTCTCTCTCTCTCTTAGTCTCTCTCTCTCTCTCTTTCTTAGTCTCTCTCTCTCTTTCTTAGTCTCTCTCTCTCTTTTTTAGTCTCTCTCTCTCTCTTTCTTAGTCTCTCTCTCTCTTTCTTAGTCTCTCTCTCTTTCTTAGTCTCTCTCTCTCTCTCTAGCTCTTTCTTAGTCTCTCTCTCTCTTTCTTAGTCTCTCTCTCTCTCTCTTTCTTAGTCTCTCTCTCTCTCTTTCTTAGTCTCTCTCTCTCTCTTTCTTAGTCTCTCTCTCTCTCTTTCTTAGTCTCTCTCTCTCTCTTTCTTAGTCTCTCTCTCTCTCTTTCTTAGTCTCTCTCTCTTTCTTAGTCTCTCTCTCTCTCTTTCTTAGTCTCTCTCTCTCTCTTTCTTAGTCTCTCTCTCTCTCTCTCTTTCTTAGTCTCTCTCTCTCTTTCTTAGTCTCTCTCTCTCTCTTTCTTAGTCTCTCTCTCTCTTTCTTAGTCTCTCTCTCTCTCTCTCTTAGTCTCTCTCTCTTTCTTAGTCTCTCTTTCTCTCCCTTAGTCTCTCTCTCTCTTTCTTAGTCTCTCTCTCTCTTTTTTAGTCTCTCTCTCTCTCTTTCTTAGTCTCTCTCTCTCTCTTTCTTAGTCTCTCTCTCTCTCTTTCTTAGTCTCTCTCTTTCTTAGTCTCTCTCTCTCTCTCTCTCTCTTTCTTAGTCTCTCTTTCTCTCTCTTAGTCTCTCTCTCTCTCTTTCTTAGTCTCTCTCTCTCTTTTTTAGTCTCTCTCTCTCTCTCTTTCTTAGTCTCTCTCTCTCTTTCTTAGTCTCTCTCTCTCTCTCTTTCTTAGTCTCTCTCTCTCTCTTTCTTAGTCTCTCTCTCTCTTTCTTAGTCTCTCTCTCTCTCTTTCTTTGTCTCTCTCTCTCTCTTTCTTAGTCTCTCTCTCTTTCTTAGTCTCCCTCTCTCTCTTTCTTAGTCTCTCTCTCTCTCTTTCTTAGTCTCTCTCTCTTTCTTAGTCTCTCTCTCTCTCTTTCTTAGTCTCTCTCTCTCTTTCTTAGTCTCTCTCTCTCTTTCTTAGTCTCTCTCTCTCTTTCTTAGTCTCTCTCTCTTTATTTGTCTCTCTCTCTCTCTTTATTTGTCTGTCTCTCTATATCTTTCTTAGTCTCTCTCTCTCTCTTTCTTAGTATCTCTCTCTCTCTTTCTTAGTCTCTCTCTCTCTCTCTTTCTTAGTCTCTCTCTCTTTCTTAGTCTCTCTCTCTCTTTCTTAGTCTCTCTCTCTTTCTTAGTCTCTCTCTCTCTCTCTTTCTTAGTCTCTCTCTCTTTCTTAGTCTCTCTCTCTCTTTTTCTTAGTCTCCCTCTCTCTCTTTCTTAGTCTCTCTCTCTCTCTCTTTCTTAGTCTCTCTCTCTCTTTCTTAGTCTCTCTCTCTCTCTCTTTCTTAGTCTCTCTCTCTCTCTTTCTTAGTCTCTCTCTCTCTCTTTCTTTGTCTCTCTCTCTCTTTCTTAGTGTCTCTCTCTTTCTTAGTCTCCCTCTCTCTCTTTCTTAGTCTCTCTCTCTCTCTTTCTTAGTCTCTCTCTCTCTCTCTCTTAGTCTCTCTTTCTCTTTCTTAGTCTCTCTCTCTCTCTCTTAGTCTCTCTCTCTTTCTTAGTCTCTCTTTCTCTCTCTTAGTCTCTCTTTCTCTTTCTTAGTCTCTCTCTCTTTTTTAGTCTCTCTCTCTCTCTTTCTTAGTCTCTCTCTCTCTCTCTTTCTTAGTCTCTCTCTCTCTCTCTTTCTTAGTCTTTCTCTCTCTCTTTCTTAGTCTCTCTCTCTCTCTCTTTCTTTGTCTCTCTCTCTCTTTCTTAGTCTCTCTCTCTTTCTTAGTCTCCCTCTCTCTCTTTCTTAGTCTCTCTCTCTCTCTTTCTTAGTCTCTCTCTCTCTTTCTTAGTCTCTCTCTCTTTCTTAGTCTCTCTCTCTCTTTCTTAGTCTCTCTCTCTCTCTCTTTCTTAGTCTCTCTCTCTCTCTTTATTTGTCTCTCTCTCTCTTTATTTGTCTCTCTCTCTATCTTTCTTAGTCTCCCTCTCTCTCTTTCTTAGTCTCTCTCTCTCTCTTTCTTAGTCTCTCTCTCTCTCTTTCTTAGTCTCTCTCTCTTTCTTAGTCTCTCTCTCTTTCTTAGTCTCTCTCTCTCTTTCTTAGTCTCTCTCTCTTTCTTAGTCTCTCTCTCTTTCTTAGTCTCTCTCTCTCTCTCTTTCTTAGTCTCTCTCTCTTTCTTAGTCTCTCTCTCTCTCTTTCTTAGTCTCCCTCTCTCTCTTTCTTAGTCTCTCTCTCTCTTTCTTAGTCTCTCGCTCTCTTTCTTAGACTCTCTCTCTCTTTCTTAGTCTCTCTCTCTTTCTTAGTCTCTCTCTCTCTTTCTCTCTTTCTTAGTCTCTCTCTCTCTCTCTTTCTTAGTCTCTCTCTTTCTCTCTTTCTTAGTCTCTCTCTCTCTCTTTCTTAGTCTCTCAGTCTCTCTCAGTCTCTCCCTCCCCCTCTCCCTCCCCTGCAACTCGATGCAACCACTGAAGTAGCGCTGTGGGTTTCCCTGAACCCACCCCGTCGTTAGAGAAATAAACGGTAAAAACCCTCTTTCAAATGTATGGGTTCAGACAAACCCGCATCGTCGTTAGAGGAATAAACGGTAAAAACCCTCTTTCAAATGTATGGGTTCAGACAAACCCGCATCGTCGGGAGTGTGTAGTCAAAAGCGGCATCCGGCAAAGGTTAATCTTGCCAGGTTTTCACATGATATAAGGCCATCCCTCCACTTTGACACATGTTCCTGCCCGTGCGAAACGAGTCAGCTCACCATATTTAATCTTGCCAGGTTTTCACATGATATAAGGCCATCCCTCCACTTTGACACATGTTCCTGCCCGTGCGAAACGAGTCAGCTCACCATATTTAATCTTGCCAGGTTTTCACATGATATAAGGCCATCCCTCCACTTTGACACACGTTCCTGCCCGTGCGAAACGAGTCAGCTCACCATATTTAATCTTGCCAGGTTTTTACATGATATAAGGCCATCCCTCCACTTTGACACATACTACACAAAATCGACATGCTGTCTGCTTTCTGCGCAGAGTGCTAATTGTTCTATGAATTCATTTCACAAAATGGCACTAACAGCCAGGAGCATGCTCTTACTTGATATAAGGCAAAAAAAAAAAAGGTCTGTTTACGGTAACATAGGCCAAAAAAATAGGGTCGGTAGGTCGGGATTTTTTTTATTTTTTTTTTTTCTAAAAAAAAAAATATTTTTACGTTATTTTGCCAAAAAAAACAAAAGATTTTTTTTTTTCTCCCCCAAATGCCAAAAAAAAGTCTAGGGTCGCGCGAAAAAAATAGGGTCGGTCGGGTTACCTTAAACAGACCTTTTTTTTTTTTTGGCCTAAAAGCCTGGACGGTCTCTCGGGATTTACAAGATGATCTTGATTGGAAGGAGGACGCCTTTAAAAAGGTGAGAATACGGTTGCAAGCCGCGAAAATTAAAGGAAGTTCACTTGCGATATGTTATACAGTTCAAAGTGCACAACAAAATTCATGTTTCTATCGACTTCTATTTTGGAATTTCACGTTTAATCCCTACGGGCTGACAACCTCCAAATAGGCAATCAAAAATGGACAGGCCATTTAATTTGAGATAGTTGAACATCAACAAATGACAGTAAAAGAAAGAGAACAATATCATGAAATATGTCATTGATCATATTGGACGGTGTTTGCTACATGTTGTGTATAAAAGTTGAGAAGAAAACAAGAAAACCACTCACACACACACACACACACACACACACACACACACACACACACACACACATGTGGTGGTATAAATGAACGTTTACATTGGTAGGAATATGCATATTTAACGAATACTTGTTTCTTTGTTTGTTCAGGTTACGTATCATTCTCCAGAAGCACCCAGTTTAGAAAATATGTGTAAGTACTTTAATTGTTTTGTGTGTGTGTGTGTGTGGGTGCGTGCGCGCGCGTGTGTGTGTGTGTATGTGTGTGTGTGTAATTTATTTGAATTTTGTTTTGTTTGAAGATATTGAATGTACTAAAGCCAAGCAATATTCTTGTGAACTGAATGTGGTTGAAATTAAATCTTATGTCTTTGCTAGTATGTAGGTTGGTACCTTCGCACTCTTGCCAGTAAGATCCTGTACAACGAACCCTTTATGAAAGACTTGAGACAATGACTACTCCCTAGCCTTTAGCCCCAATTAGAATTCACCAGACAACTATGTAAACGCAACACTATGGCTGAATAAGCATGTAAGACTTTGACTGGTTTCTGTTGAGAATTTTGCAAGTTTAACTTGCACACACCACCAAAAAATCAAAATAACGTCATATTTATGCCACTCACAACAGAAGACAGGCCAAAAAGACATGCACATATCCATACATAACAATTAAAATAATAAGACTCGGAGAATTCAGCCGGGAAGACATCAAGCTGAGTTTTTTTAAATTTTTTTAATGTATATCTTTTCATGCAAAACATGTGCCGTTGAAAAAAATGTACATATCAAAATAAAGTTCACTTGGAAAATTTCGACAAATAAGATATTCACAACGGTTCTTTTTTTGCACTATTCCAATCGCACACTTACTGGGATATATAATCATTTTTAACCAACTAGTCCATGCCAATGATTTAAAAGTGTGTGTGTGTGTGTGTGTGTGTGTGTGTGTGTGTGTGTGTGTGTGTGTGTGTGTGTGTGTGTGTGTGTGTGTGTGTGTGTATGTGTGTGTGTGTGTGTGTGACAAAACTAAAACTCTCTCGTGCTTCAACTTTAATAAGTCTTTGACGCAAATTCGCAAAGTAGCAACTTCCTGCACATGTCCGCGATAGCATCTGAAATTAAATAAAGCAAGAACAGTTATTTAACACATATCAAGGTCAACATATTATTGTCTATATTAATATCAGGCAAAACATTTATTTTACATGTATCAGGGGAAAGCGTTTGTTTCACATTAATCAAGAGAAAACAGTTACTTTAAATATATCAGGAAAACCAGTTCATTTCCATATATTAAAGAAAACAGTTCTTATACGTATATCAAGGACAACAGTTGATTTACATACAACAAGGAAGTACTTCTTATACATAATAATAATAATAATAATAATAATAATAATAATAATAATAATAATAATAATAATAATAATAATAATAATTGTCAGTAAGTACTGGTGTCACATGACTGATGCGAACCAGTTGATTGGCTAATGGCGATGAGTTAAAACTGTTAGCGCACTCTTGGAGTGCGCTAACTTTTCCCATAGACCTATATTAGGTCCCTGCTTTTCCACAGAGCGTATTCTTCCACCCTTTGCCTAAGCGAGACTGTACTTTCATCCTCAGAATTAATTAATGACATGTAACTTATATTCTCCACAATACCAAAATACCATAAATTTCCTGCTTCTCAATTAAAGCAGAAGTGGGTTTTTTCTGACAGATTGCATGTGCCTGTGCCACTGATCTAAAAATAGAACCCGCTGTGTCTAATTTTTCAGTTTCGACTTGAGAAGAATCTTCTCATAATTATGCCGTAGCTTATTATCCACATTACCAAATGATGAGTTAGTATACAATTCCAAGCAGCTAACAGAAAACACAAGTGTTATTCCGATAACGTACCAGCTAGATCAGCATTTGGAATATATACGTAGCAGACCAGATTACACTGAAATACGACTGCATCAGTTCAGTAAATGAATGGTTTCCGAATTATTGTTTCAAGGCAAGAACAATCGGAATCGAAAACGTGTAGGGTTTAGAACGTCCGTACCATATATAAGACTTACTACCAGCCTGCCTCATGCGTGCAGACTCAGTGCAACGTGACGAGCAATTTATTTTTTGGAATGCCGCAGTGGTTCGATTGCCCTAGCCTAGCAGACGACATAAACCCCGCTCAGCAAACTAACATGTTGGGCAAATGTGAACGAAAAAACGATGGGGATATAATACGAGTAGGGTTCAGAGCATTCTTACCGTTCATATTTAGTACCGGACTCCCCGATGGGTGAAGATACCACACGAGAAACATGCCACATTTATTTTGAAAATGTGCTAACCGTCGACCTTGGGGGTTAGCCAATTCAAGGGGAGTCACTCTGCACAGTCAATCCGTCGAAGCTCGACTTGAGGTTTCGAATCGCAAATAACTAAGAACACAGTCCTTTCTCCGAGTTCAAATGAGGTCTCTCTGAAAGATCATCACTGTTTAGCTTAACGCTACACTGGAATTTACCAACAGAAATTAAAACAAGAGTTTGTGTGTGATGAAAGCACGACACACTTGAGACAGCCCACACAAAAGTAGATCTTCTACGACCTGACCACACAGTTATGCCTATTCAAATGCGCGTAGCAAAATGTGCGTGTTGTATCTTCTTTTTTCTCTGGGGGTACCGACAATATCGTTATTGAAACAATCCCAGTGCACTAAGGGATTTATAGAGCAAATCTCGAAAATAATTATTGAACTCAGCGCTATGCGCTTCGTTCAATAATGAATTTTCTCGATTTGCTCTATAAATCCCTTAGTGCACTGGGATGTCTCAATAACTTAAATTGTCAGTAAGTATTGGTGTCACATGACTGATGTGAAACAGTTGATTGGCTAATGGCAATGCGCTTAAAACTGTTAGCGCACTATTGGAGTGCGCTAACTTTTCCAGAGAGCGTATTCTTCTGCCCTTTTCTAAAGCGAGGCTGTGCCCCTTCTTTTGATTTGAGAAGATTCTTCTCATCCTCTGTGTTAGTGACATGTACCTTATCTTCTCCACATTACCAAATGATGCTTGACCCTGAATTTCCCGCGGCTAAAAACAGAAGTCTTTTTTCTGACAGATTTCATGCGCCTGTGCCACAGTGAATCTGTGCCTGTTCTTTCGACTTTCGAAGATTCTTCTCAGCCGCTGTGTCAGTGGCATGTAGCTTATCGTCTCCATATTACCAAACAATGATGCTTGACCCTAAATTTTCCCGCGACTAAAAGCAGAAGTTTTTATCTGACAGATTTCGAGCTGGACAAATCAGCATTTGGAAGTCGACTGATTCAATACAATAGACTGTCCTACTCGTATATGTAGCAGACGACACCATCAGTTCAGGACTGAAATGAACGGTTTTCGCATATTTCAAGACAACTACGATGTAAACAGAACACGCGAAGGCTTCAAAACATTCTTACCATGTAATCATAGCACCAACCTCCCAGATGAATGCAGGTACATTGCGAGAAATAACATGCCAACTTTATTTTTTTGCGAATGAGGGAACCAACGTGTCACTTTGAGTCGTTTGACATCAGGGGACGCCACTCAGTTGCTTGGGGGTCGTTCATGTTTTTGGGAGCATAGAACATTTCGGTACATGTTGTTTTTTATACCAATAATTAATACTTAAGTGAAACTGTATGCTAACGGGTACATTTCGCACAACTGTAACTCATACTGTTAGTTGCTAATCGATAAAACGGTACAGAGGGTAATCAAATCGTAAAATGCATGGTCGGCGATGAAACCGTCAATACCCCCGACATGTGCAAAGCCGACACACACACAAAAGTAGATCTAACTCGACCTGTCCACAATTTATCCAAACGCTGGCAGAAAATGTGCCTTTTCAAACGTTCTAATCTGTTGTCGTTACTGACAATATCGTTATTGAAACAATCACAGTGCGCTAAGAGATTTATAGAGCAAATCTTGAAAATAATTATTGAACTCAGCGCTAGGCGCTTCGTTCAATAATTCATTTTCTCGATTTGCTCTATAAATCTCTTAGCGCACTGTGATGTCTCAATAACTTTAATAATAATGCATAATATTTATATAGCGCATGTATCCAGGGTTTAACCCTGCTCAAAGCGCTGTACAATCAAAATACTACGACAACATACCATTATTTAACGTGCAATCACACACATGTCAATGAATAACACATTGCTCTATAAAACATCACAAACACACGCACGGGCACACACACGCCCTACATACAACAAATTGCACAATAATACATTATCACAAACATAATTATATACGCACTCACGCGCGCGCAAAACACATACGTGAAAAACTATGTACAGTACATGGGACAAAAGTGACCATACATCGGGGGGAAACACTTAGGTGTAATCAGCCACCTGCGCTTATGACAGAATGACCGATGTATTGTATGTGCCACAGTGGTGACACAGGGGCGGAACATGGATCCCGTCTCAGAGTCCGCACATGTATAAAGTTGACCCGTGTCCGTCCCGGCCCGGATTCGAACCTGCGACAAGTCCAGTGCTCTACCAACCGAGCTACCGAGACACATTGGTTCTGTTATATTAATTAACACAGCCATGGAGAGTGTGACTCTGGTGTTGTCACCCACCGTGGGTCCTTCCACCCAATGTGTGCTTGATAACATTCAGATCTTGGTAACAGCCTACTTACTCATCCATGATGAGGATGCAAGTCTAATGAGAAACCAAAACGACTTTGGCATTGTCATTCTTCACATCATCGTGCACCAGAGTGACGTCATGGACAGAGTATCTTTTATAGAAAGACACGAGGACATGCTGACTTATAATGTCGCCTTCAAAAGCCTCTAGGGCGGACTTTGAGGTGCACGGTAACCCTCCTCTCACACTGAGTGATGTTTAACCTTGAGACATCACCTCTGTTGGATTCCTAAGATTGTTGAGACGGCCCCAAGGGGGGGGGGGGGGGGGGGGGGTATTATCACGATCACGAGAAGGGAAATTTTAGCTTTCACGATCACAGTTACCTTGATTTTTGTTTTCACGATCACGAACACCTTGACGAATAGAGGATCATAGAGTGATACAGCTGTGAAAAATGTACGCTGAAAATAAAATGCTTTGCAATAATGCCCATCACGATCACGAAAACAAATGACGATCACGATCACGAGACTTGATTTTTTTGTCATCACGGATCACGGGCAAAGTCCCATCACGATCACAGAAATGGAAATTTCGGCAATCACGGTCACAGAAAGGTCAAAAAACGCCAATCACGATCACGATTTTAAACCCTTTGGGACCCTCTGTTGATAATATCATGCAACCAGCTGAATAAAGTTACCATTGTGTACGCTGATACATGTACCAGCAGCAGTTATAGAGGCACACTGTTCTGCATCTGCCTGAAACATGCCGCAGTTTGCACCATCTGCAACCTAACTCTTTTTTGTTTGGCCATCTGAACATCTCTTTAATCAATCAATCAATCAATCAATCAATCAATCGATACATTATCAATTAATTATCAATCAATCAATCAATCAATCGATAAGGGCTGGTTTAACATATACTGTTCAAAAAAAGAAACGCATAGCTTGTAATATTTGGTTAATTCAGTTATATGGCTACAAGGATATCCACCAAACTGCAGAAAATGTTTATCTGGTCGTCGACCTTTCGTCCATTGCCACAAGTGAGCTCTGCACGTGACGCATGCGTTATCAGTGGCTACAATGTCAAAATTGCTCATTTGGCATGACCACTCGTCATGCTTCAGTGTAATCTCGTGAAACTCGGGAAATATTGAGCTCTCACCATGTCTTCCAAAACCCATACAAGCCACAAAGAAATCAGACGACAATTCAGCGACGAAAGATGGCCCGATTGAGCAGAGAAGACCGCCAAATTGCATTGGGTCGTTTACAAGCAGGCCAAAATCAAAGTGCAATCGCCAGGCACTTCCACGTGTCCCAGAGCACCATCAGTAGACTGTGGGTCAGGTTTCAAGCCACTGGCTCCGTTGCTGACTTGCCACGAGCGGGAAGACCAAGGGCGACAAATGCTGCTCACGACCGCTTCATACGGCTCCGCCACCTCCGGAATCGTTTCCTGTCGGCCTCATCTTCTGTCCAGGCTCTCCCCGGGCCACACTGATTATCGGACCAGACCGTGCGGAACCGCCTGCATGAAGCTGGTTTGAGAGCTCGCAGACCTCACATAGGAGCTGTCCTCACCCGCCGCCATCGCCAGAACCGAGTGCAGTGGGGCAACCAGCACCTTCGCTGGACCGTCCGGAATCACTGGAGACACGTGTGGTTCAGCGACGAGTCCTACTTCCTGCTCCAGCGACATGATGGTCGGAGGAGGGTCTACCGGAGAGTAAACGAACGTTACGCGCCCAACTGTGTGGATGAGGCACCCGTTCATGGTGGTGGAGGCGTCATGGTGTGGGGGGCGATCAATACCGCTGGAAGGAGCACCCTGGTGCACGTCCAAGGGCGCATAACTGCCCAGCGATACGTGGAGGAAATTCTGCGCCCACACGCCCTTCCTCTTCTGGCTGACCAGGATGCCATATTCCAGCAGGACAACGCTCGCCCGCACACAGCACGACTCACCACCCAGTTCCTCACCGACCACCATGTCCAGGTGCTTCCCTGGCCATCCATGTCGCCAGACATGAACCCGATAGAACACCTCTGGGATGAATTGGACAGACGTGTGCGCAGGCAAGAAGAAGCGCCGGCAAATCACCGCGATCTATTGCAGGCACTTCAGGAGGAGTGGGACACCATCCCACAGCAAGATATCCGGCATCTGATCCAGTCCATGCCCAGAAGGTGCCGGGCAGTTGTTGCTGCTCAAGGCAGTCACACCCCCTACTGACTTGACAGCCTCGGCACCCAATCGTATTGATTGACTGATTGATTTGAAGATGCAAATGAACTGTGTGTGCATTCAACTGTGTCCATACCAAATTTCAAACAAATAATCTAAATATTGGATTTTCTGTTAATTGTTTCGAAAAATAAAACAAATTTGGCAAGTAGCAACTATGCGTTTCTTTTTTTGAACAGTATATATAGAAAATTTCTCACCATTCAACTTTTTTAGAGGCCCCTCTCTGCACACGCGTGACTTGGACAGGAAGTAGAGAGGGACGCCGGACAGGGTGAGAAGGAAAGGGATGACGTAGCGTTCTGTGTCACGTGTGAGGGCCACCACAACGAGGCTGAGGTGTAGTAGCAGGTAGAAGACAGGGGCTGCTGTTGGTACCTTGTTTCGTTGAGCAACACAGTTTCACACAATTACACATTGATAGGCTTCCATTTGACACTCCGAGGTTGTCATCGTGGATTGTAATTCAATCAAGTTGGCGTTTCAATTAAACAGATTCTGTGATTGGTCAGAATGCCCAAATTCAATAAAAATTACCGGTCAGCAATTACACATTAACATGCTTCCATTTGAAACTTCTCGTTGGCCTTCATATTTCCTACTTGTAAAATGACCCTCAAAGCTAACCGAGATTAGTTGAGGTTGTATCAATGCGCCTCGCCAGCAGTTTAGCGAGTTGTTATCGACAATTAATGACCGGTAATTTTTGTTGAGTTTGGGCATTCTGACCAATCAAAGGATCTGTTTCATTAAAACGCCAACTTGATTGAATTACAATTGTCGATAACCACCAGTTACACAAGCCATTGAGCATGTGCTAATGAGGCGCATTGATACAACCTCAACTTATCTCGGTTAGCTTTGAGGGTAATTTTACAAGTAAGAAATGTACAAGGCCTACGAAATACCGAGACCATAACTTGATGTAAGTTGATGCATGAATTCTTCCGGACTACGTCAGTCAATTCCAAAGATCGCTTTTGAGATGACACGAAATGTTAGAGTTTAGAGTTTGCTGTCCAGAAACCCGTCAAAAAAGAAGGGAAAATGTATGTGAAAGAAAACAAAACCCAGGAGCCGAGTGATAAGATAGGAATATGGAGACATATTTCTTGGGACTTGACTTGAAACTTCGAGGTCTTCATCGTCGATTGACGCCCGACCAAATATTTAATGAGTTGGGGCATTCTGACCGATCAAAGGATGTGTTTTATTGAAACGCCAACTTGATTGAATTACAATATAAAATGACATACTCGTATATAGATAATACAATATGGCTTGCTGTGTCGTACCAGATTTACACGAGGTTTTTTTTAAATATTGAACTTCGAGCGAAAGCGAGCTGTTCACTATTTGAACAAGGTGCCAGTGTAAATCTGGCACGACACAGCAAGCCATGTAGTATTCTGTTTATTTTGCATACCGTACTTACGTGTATTTTACTCAAAACGTCCCGCAGTGTAGGCGTCCGAATTAAAGACGCTTCTTTTGGAACCTCATCTATTCCAAAGCCTGTGCCAATCTTTGACGTCAAAGCAGAGACACGTCGCTCTAGAAAGTTTAGCGTGACGTGAAAGTTCAAAAACTTCTACCAGAAGAAACAGCATAGCCTAAAAGGGTTTCCATAATGACGTTTGTCTCGGTGACTCTGGAATCATAAGAAGTCGAAAAGCAGGTCCCTGCCAAACTATTTTGACATGGCCTCATTTGCATGATATACACACGTGTGGTGTGAACGATATTGTTATCTCATGAGTGGTCTCACTCACGTATGTAGGATATATACGTAGGCATAAGATGAAGAAATAATACAGTCAATCAGTCAACCTATCAGTCAGTCAGGAAATCAGTCCGTAAAAAGCTTACCACGTAAGTATTCTCAGAAGCAGGAAACTTGCGGCGTAGCCTGAAGATGCCCAGAATGGCCGCCGTCTCCCCCGAGGCTCTGAAGAGAGCGTAGGTCCCCAGCACCGTTATCACGTCCCCCAGTAGCACCACGATTGCAGCTGCCATGCCCTGAAATACCCGGGTGGATATGATAATATATGGTAAGCATTGGCAAGGCATTGTATAGGTGAAAGCCCTCGCTCGTTTTTACATTTAGTCAAGTTTCGACTTAATGTTTTAACGTAGAGGGGGTAATCGAGACGAGGGTCGTGGTGTATGTGTGTGTGTGTGTGTGTGTGTGTGTGTGTGTGTGTGTGTGTGTGTGTGTGTGTGTGTGTGTGTGTGTGTGTGTGTGTGTGTAGAGCGATTCAGAGAAAAATACTGGACCGATCTTCATGAAACTTGACATGAGAGATCCTGAGTATGGTATCTCCAGAAATTTTTGGCTCACGTAAGTGTAGCCTATGCGATCGTAACTTTGTCTGTCTGTGCGTGCGTGTGTGTGTGTGTGCGTGTGTGCGTGCGTGTGTATGTCTGTGGTAGAAACTTTAACATTTGACTAAACACCGAAATACTCATTTCACCTGGTTATTTTTCAAGCACCATCTTCAAAATATTGAAGCAATGATCAACATTGTGTCGGCATGTGTGTAGTTAAAGCGTGTATCCAAAGAAACGGGTTTTTTTTTTTTTGAAGGGGTACAAGCAGTTGACTGGTTTCTGTGGTGTGTGGTATGTAGACCAGCTCAGGTGTCAAGACCAGGTCAGGGGTCGCGCGAACTTCTCCAGTTCTCACTTCTGCATTCGCCGATTCGGGGAAGACGATTTCATGTTGTTCGGTTTCTAAGCTCCAGAAAAGTAAATAAAGAAGCTACCAAAGGGAGATTTCCTACAATTTGATCTGCACAGCGTTTTTCCAATGTCCACACGAGGAAGAGCTGTCGAAAGCGCAGTGTCGATCTGGCAGCCGTATCCCGGTAAGTACAGAGACAGATCTAGTGTCTCCCACTCTGATAACGTGTCACCTACTGTTACTCCGTTTTGTTTTAATTTCTTTTTATTTCAGCAGACACGGATGTCAAACACAGTGCTAGGCAGTCACCTCTAGTGAAATGAGTTGATCTAAAGTGCCTGTAATGTTTGGATGTCTTTAATTGTTCGTGGTTCGATTTATGTGAATTTCAAGACTTGCAGTAGAGTCTCAAGTTAAGTTTACTCTGCCCGAAAAAAACTGTCCATCATTTACTTGAACATGCAGATATAAGGAAACGGAATGAATCTGTTCTCAAAGTCAAAACGATCACGATTTTTTCCTCAGATTCAAAACATGCACTGTCATGGTTTTGTCTGTACAATTTAGTAAGTCTTACCTTGCAACAACTTCCTTGAACTTGAAAGACAGTTTTTGAATGCTAGATCTGTATCGCGTTTCATTCTAGACTCGATTCTCTCTTTGATTGTACTGTTTGCTGTTTACGCACTATCATGATTCGCTATGTAACGTTTGGTTAGCTTAACTTGCAACAGCTTTCTTGTCTTTGTTGGCATTTTCTTTCAAGGCAGTACAACGTAAGATTAGATTCTTTCGGACAGAAGGTAGAATGTGAGTTTTGAGACAACGACAGTCGTCCAAAGAAAGCTTGCTGTGGCATTTGTTTGTAAATAGGCCTAATGGTACATGTGTCACAGTGATTCTGTATTTTTCTGCGGTTGATGTGGTTTCTTTTTTCCTCTCTTGTTTTTTCCCTCCTGAGTTGATCGTTATCATTTAAACACGACCCTCAGAGAGTACCTCCGTTGTTCCTTAAAATGGAATGTGAATAGTGTGTTGGTTGTGTTGACCGTCAGAATTATTTTAAGAACTAGGCTGCTGCAGTCAGTTGACATGTTTTGCATATTGTAGGGTTACCATGCTGCATAGGTAAAGTGGCTTGTATAACCTGACTATTCTATTTCAAAACACTGTTTATATTTGTGTAGGTTGTAGTCATCATAACTAATCGCATTTTGCCATTGGTTTCAGAAAGGAGGTTAACCTACAAGATCGACGCTATGTCAGATATGCCTCAGCCACATGAAGACTTCCGAATTTAGATCCACTCGGCATGGTGACAAGTCTTGATGAAAAGTATGGGACTGAGGACAGCAGTGGAAAAAGTGGCCACATGGCAGGTACCTATTGCTTAGTGTCTGCAGTGCAAAGGACAGATAAGCTGATGGTAGATTTGCAAATGAACACAGTGCCTGTGTGTGTGTGTGTGTGTGTGTGTGTGTGTGTGTGTGTGTGTGTGTATGTGTGTGTGTGTGTGTGTGTGTGTGTGTGTGTGTGTGTGTGTGTGTGTGAGGATTGCACAAGATCTCATTCAAGGACAACTGCACCAACAACAAATACACAGTCATTTTATCTGTTTGCCTTCTTTTAAAAATTATACATGGAGTTGATATGATGCGTTAGTTTTAATTCTGTGTGTGTGTGTGTGTGTGTGCGTGTGTGTGTGTGTGTGTGTGTGTGTGCGTGAGTGTGTGTGTGTGTGTGTGTGTGTGTGTGTGTGTGTGTGTGTGTGTGTGTGTGACGGATGAGTTTGTGTTACTGTTTGTTGATTTCTTACGGGAGCCTTGAAGGCTTCGCCTCTTGTTTTTATTTTTTTGATGAATGTCTTTGATGACGTCATATCCGGCTTTTCGTGAAAGTTGAGGCGGCACTGTCACGCTCTCATTTTTCAACGAAATTGGTTGAAATTTTGGTCAAGTAATCTTCGACGAAGCCCGGACTTTGGTATTGCATTTCAGCTTGGAGGCTTAAAAATTAATTAATGAGTTTGCTCGTTAAAATTGTCATTAAAATCGATTTTTCGCAAACAGATTTAAAATTGATTGCATCGTATTCTTCATCACATTCTGAATCTAAACATCTATATATATATACGACTTGTGTCTGTGTGTCTGTGTGTGTGTCTGTGTGTGAGTTCGCGATGCACGGCCAAAGTTCTCGATGGATCTGCTTCAAATTTGGTGGGCATATTCAGGTAGACCCGGGACAGGACACAACCTGGTCGATATTTCAACACGTGCTCTCAGCGCGCAGCGCTGAACCGATTTTGGTTCCACCTCAGCTACCCGGGCCCCCATACCGACACACCAAAGCCGCTACACCACATCACAACGCCAAAGTTCTCGGTGGATCTTTTTCAAATTTAGACACCGTATTCAGCTACACCCCGGACACAATATCATCGATGAGATATTTCAACACGTGCTCTCAGCGCGCAGCGCTGAACCGATTTTGGTTTTTGTGTTCATTTCACCATTATAAGTAACTCTTCCTTATCTTCTCCAGTGTTTTGCGTTTATCTCCCTTCCTTCGTGTGGCTTTCCCGTTTGTAAGTTACTATTTTTAGAATGTCACTGCGCTGTCCACTGCGCTGTCCACAACGCTTCCCTTGCACCCGTAAGTTGTTCTTACTGTCAAAGTGAAAAGGTCGAATCAATTTATAGCCACGCGAAAAATACACTCTCACCTATCTCTATATATTTATAGATATAGATATGCATATATATATACGGCTTCTGTGTGTGTGTGTGTGTGTGTTTGTGTGTGTGTGTGGGCAAAAACCTGTGTATTGTAGAGTTCTGTTTGTGATGTGGTCTAGCGGCTTTTGTCTGTCTGTAAAGGGAAAGTTTGTGTGCGTGCCTGTGTGTGTTCTTAATCTAAGACAAATGTCGCCAATGTTTTTACAGAGTGACGTTAAATAAACGATTTTATCATCATTATCTGTCTGTATGTTCTGGCATTTGAGAAGCCACAGCAGATAATATAGGGCTAAGAAATAAGCTCTAAAATTCTCAATCCCGTTTGACAGGACTTCGCCTTCAAAGGTGATTGTGGTGAACCGCCACGCTGTCTGTCTCTGTCTCGCGATTCACCCCGTTTATCTCCCTTCCTTCGTGTGGCTTCAATCCATATTCCCGTTTCTACGTTACTATTTTATGAATGTCACTGCGCTGTCCAGAACGCTTCCCTTGCACCCGTAAGTTGTTATTACTGTCAAAGTGCAAAGGTCGAATCAATTTATAGCCACGCAAAAAATACACTGTCATCTATCTCTATATATTTATACATATAGATATAGATATACATATACGGCTTCTCTGTGTGTGTGTGTGTGTTTGAGTGTGTCTGTAGAAAACACCTGTGTATTGCACAGTTCTCTTTGTGATCTGGTACCTAGGGCGTCGTCGACAAGTATGGGACTCGACATGATATGATCAGGAATAGCATTACGGCCACTGAATCATGTTCGTGCTGTTCCCATTCCACGAATCTGGGAGGGACCTAAGCATGACGGGTCCATGGTTCGAAGCCGGCGTACAGTGCGCCACTCAAGCCGGGTATTCGGCGCTACTTGCTACCCGGCGAAGCGGCAGATACACCCCGGACAAAATCTGGTCGATGAGATATTTCAATACGTGCTTTCAGCGCGCAGCACAAACCGATTTTGGTTGTTTTTTTTCGGGATCTTGAAAATTATGTCAAATAATAATGAACCATGGGGACAAAAATTATACAAAACAAAAATATATGTAACAAAAAGATTTTATTTTTGGGTAGCGTCACTCACGCTTCCAATATTTTGTTTTCTGTTTGCTCAGAACATGTGCTTTGTCTAAAAATACTGACCTTTCAGTCTTTACCTCGATCCCTTCCTTCGTATGGTGCACGGATATTCCCGGCGTTCTGTTACTATTTTTAGAAGGTCACCGCAGTGTCCAGAACGTAAATTGGACCCGTAAATTAACGTAAATTGGACCCGTAAATTATCCTCACTGTAAAAGTGCAAAGGTCGAATCAATTTATAGCCACGCGAAAAATACACTGTCATCTATCTCTCTATATATACGGCTTCTCTGTGTTTGTGTGTGTGTGTGTGTGTGTGTCTCTCTCTCTCTATGTGGGCAACACCTGTGGATTGTTCAGTTCTGTTTGTGATGTGGTCTGGCGGCTTTTGTGTATTTGTATGTACTGGCCTTCCTTTGAGAAGCCATAACAGATCAAAAGGGCTTAGAGATAAAGCTCTAAATTGCTCAATCCTGTTTGAGTGGAGTTCGCCTCCAAAGGTGATTAACACGGTTACATTCGTCGACAAGGATGGGACTCGATATGGTCAGGAATGGCATTATGGCCACTAAATTATTTTCGTGCTGTTCCCATTCCACGAATCTGGGAGGGACCTAAGCTTGGCGGGTCCATTGTTCGGACCCGGTGTAACACAAAATTTTTACTCCACGAAAAATTTACTCCGGAGTAAAAATTTCGTACGAAATTCTTACTCCGAGTACACATTTCGTACGAGAAAAGAACTCCCCAAGGCACGAAAAAATTACTCCCTCCACGAAATTTTTACTCCCCATTTTTTTCATTTCCAGTAAAAATCTCGTACGCGAAACTGGGATGCGGGCGAAGGGATAATGCCAATATGTGATCTCGCGCAAACGAATGTCGCGCTAGCCTCCCTCCACTCCTTCCACCACCAAGACTCACAGGGGACAAGGGAGTCAACATTTCGTACACCTGGCATGGGAAGTTAAATTGCTCGTGTTAGGGTGAAGTAATTCATTCGCTTTTTTATTCGTCAGGGGAGTAACATTTGTGTACGAAATGTTAACTCGGAACTCACCTGTCGTGGGGAGTAATTTTCTCGTGTAATGGGGGAGTGCTTTTTTCGTAAAGGGAGTAACATTTTCGTACGAAATTTTTACTCCGGAGTAAAAATCTCGTGGGAGTAATTTTCTCGTGTTACACCGGCAAAGCCGGCGTACGGCTCTAAGTATTTCATCCCGGCGAAGCCGGCTACCCGGCGAAGCGGGTATTCCTCTAGTGTATATATATATATATATACATATGTCATGTTTACTCTTAAAATGTGATCACAATTAACGAAAATAGATTAATTAGTCTTACGATTAAAATATAAGAAATCGATCCAAAAATGATGTCATCTTATTTTTCATCATTTCCTGAATCCAAAAACATATAGATATGATAGGTTGTATTCAAAACAAGCTCCGAAAGTTAACAAGAATACAGAAATGCGCGCTTTCCTGCTTAGCACAATACGCTACCGCGCTAATCTGGCGTGTCAATATCACTACGTTTTGCACGTGGGAGGTGAGCGATTTTTTCACGCGGGGATTGACAAAATACAGTTTCATTCCGTGAGTTCGACAGCTTGACTAGTAATTTCGCCTTACGCGACTTGTTACATTTAGTCAAGTTTTTACTAAATGTTTTAACATGGAGGGGGAATCGAGACGAGGGTCGTGGTGTGTGTGTGTGTGTGTGTGTGTGTGTGTGTGTGTGTGTGTGTGTGTGTGTGTGTGTGTGTGTGTGTGTATGTGTGTGTGTGTCTGTCTGTCTGTCTGTCTGTCTGTCTGTGCGTGTGTGTGTGTGTAGAGCGATTCAGAGTAAACTACTGGACCGATCTTTATGAAATTTTACATCAGAGTTCCTGGGTATGATATCCCCAGATTTATTTTTCATTTTTTCGATAAATGTCTTTGATGACGTCATATCCGGGTTTTTTGTAAAAGTTGAGGCGGCACTGTCACACCCTCATTTTTCAATAAAATTGATTGAAATTTTGGCCAAGCAATCTTCGACGAAGGCCGGACTTTGGTATTGCATTTCAACTTGTAGGCTTAAAATTTAATTAATGACTTTGGTCATTAAAAATCTGAAAATTGTAATTAAAATTATTTTTGTATAAAACGATCTAAAGCTACGTTCATCTTATTTTTCATCAATTTCTGATTCCAAAAACATATAAATATGTTATATTCGGATTAAAAACAAGGTCTGAAAATTAAAAATATAAAAATTATCATTAAAACTAAATTTCCGAAATCGATTTAAAAACAATTCCATCTTCTTCGTTGTCGGTTCCTGATTCCAAAAACATATAGATATGATATGTTTGGATTAAAAACAGCGAAGTAGAGAGAGTCAGAGAGAACAGAACGACAGAGAGAGAGAGAGAGAGAGAGAGACAGACAGACAGACAGAAACACACACACACACACACACACACACACACCCACACACACACACACACCCACACACGTGCAGACCGATCAGGCAATCAGACAGACAAACAGACAGACAAACAGACACACAGACAGACAGACAAACAGACAGACAGACCTATTAACAGTCAAACTGACCAGCACAAGGCAGGACACGAGGGGTGATTTCCTGGACACACTGACCATGCTCAACACCTCAGGAAACAGTCCGTCCCGGCCGCCGATAAAGTTGATTCTGAAAATGAACAGTAGCTCGCAATGTTACCACCAAAGAAGTAGTAGTTGTTGCTCATTCTCTGTTCATTGAAAACAGATTCAATTAGACGCTAGTGTGATTTCTGTCCTCTGGTTGGACCATTTTTTTATATTCAAAAACTGGACTTTCTCACCACCTTCATTTCCAATCAATCAATCAATTAATCAATCAATATGAGGCTTATATCGCGCGTATTCCGTGGGTACAGTTCTAAGCGCAGGGATTTTTTTAAAATTTTTATATTTTTATGTTATTTTATGCAATTTATATCGCGCACATATTCAAGGCGCAAGGATTTATTTATGCCGTGTGAGATGGATTTTTTTTCCACAATACATCACGCATTCACATCGGCCAGCAGATCGCAGCCATTTCGGCGCATATCCTACTTTTCACGGCCTATTATTCAAAATCACACGGGTATTTTGGTGGACATTTTTATCTATGCCTTTACAATTTAGCCAGGAAAGACCCTTTTGTCAATCGTGGGATCTTTAACGTGCACACCCCAATGCAGTGTACACGAAGGGACCTCGGTTTTTCGTCTCATCCGAAAGACTAGCACTTGAACCCACCACCTAGGTTAGGAAAGGGGGGAGAAAATTGCTAACGCCCTGACCCAGGGTCGAACTCACAACCTCTCGCTTCCGAGCGCAAGTGCGTTACCACTCGGCCACCCAGTCCTTGCAATGACCAAATTAAAAGATGTGGTTTCTGGAACCATCGTCACTAAGATTATTTCTGAAACCATCTCTCATGAAATGAGTTTGCACCATGCCTTAAAGCCAGGTAAAATCAGGTATAAATTAAATCCACCATGTGATCGCATAAATGTTGAAAATAGTCGACATCAGCTATGCCATAATTAAAGAAAACGTTTAAAAAATGTTTTAAAAAAAAAGACCCCCCAAAAAAGAGTCGTGCATTGCGAAGTATTGTGCCTGCCAAAAAGAAGTAACTTACATTTACAGTGAACCTGCATCTTTGAACAAAAACATCAGACTGTGAACCAGTAAGAAGAGATGCGTTGTCACGGGAAAGAAAGATCAGACAGCGGAGCATGTACTCACAGATGACCCGCCATCAACCAGCAAAACAAGACGTGTGCGGTGTGGCCACTAGACAAAATGTGTTCCAGAGATGTCCCCGCCATCAACCAGCAAAACAAGACGTGTGCGGTGTGGCCACTAGACAAAATGTGTTCCAGAGATGTCCCCGCCATCAACCAGCAAAACAAGACGTGTGCGGTGTGGCCACTAGACAAAATGTGTTCCAGAGATGTCCCCGCCATCAACCAGCAAAACAAGACGTGTGCGGTGTGGCCACTAGACAAAATGTGTTCCAGAGATGTCCCCGCCATCAACCAGAAAAACAAGACGTGTGCAGTGTGGCCACTAGACAAAATGTGTTCCAGAGATGTCGCCGCCATCAACCAGCAAAACAAGACGTGTGCGGTGTGGCCACTAGACAAAATGTGCTCCAGAGATGTCCCCGCCATCAACCAGAAAAACAAGACGTGTGCGGTGTGGCCACTAGACAAAATGTGTTCCAGAGATGTCCCTGCCATCAACCAGCAAAACAAGACGTGTACGGTGTGGCCACTAGACAAAATGTGTTCCAGAGATGTCCCCGCCATCAACCAGCAAAACAAGACGTGTGCGGTGTGGCCACTAGACAAAATGTGTTCCAGAGATGTCCCCGCCATCAACCAGCAAAACAAGACGTGTGGGGTGTGGCCACTAGACAAAATGTGTTCCAGAGATTAAAGTTACAGTGTTAGTCGATTCAACTTATGCAATAAACATTAATGGTACTCAAATGCTTATTCCATTTACCTGTTAAGTGCTCTACTCGGGCTTCCTTTCTCCCGGTCGATTCCCGTGACAACCCCTCCCTGTCGCTGGACAGTGGTTAAGTGTAACTATACTTTCGTTGCGATGTACAAAGTCAACTCTCTCGGCCAGTGAGTTGAATTCACAGCACGTGCCATACACTTCTCTACGTCACGCTACTATCTCTGGTTAGCGCTCTAAAAGCGTGGAGGCTATCACTATAAACTTTGCCTGTCAATGTTATTCGTGATTTCCTTCACATGTGGCCACTATACAAAATGTGTTCCAGAGATGTCCCCGCCATCAACCAGCAAAACAAGACGTGTGCGGTGTGGCCACTAGACAAAATGTGTTCCAGAGATGTCCCCGCCATCAACCATCAAAACATGACGTGCGGCCACTAGACAAAATGTGTCCCAGAGATGTCCCCGCCATCAACCAGCAAAACATGACGTGTGGCCACTAGACAGAATATGTTCCAGAAATGTCCCCGCCATAAACACGCAAACCATTGTGGCCGCTAGACAGAAATATCAGATAGCGGAGCATTGTACTCACAAAATGACCCCACAATAAACCAGCAAGACAAGACGTGTGACCAGTTACTGCAGAGAAAGACCAGACAGCGGAGCATGTGTTCCAGAGATGCCCCCATCATCAACCAGCAAGACAAGACGTGTGACCACGTGCTGCACAGAAAGACCAGACAGCGGAGATGCCCCCATCATCAACCAGCAAGACAAGACGTGTGACAACTTACTGCACAGAAAGACCAGACAGCGGAGCATGTGTTCCAGAGATGCCCCTATCATCAACCAGCAAGACAAGACGTAAGGTCATTTTACTCTCGCTGACCACCAAGATCCCCTGCGACTACCACGAGCTGGAGACGACTGCCCTGCTCATCACCAAGAAGGAAGAAGACATATTTTCGTATGGTCGAAAAGTCGACTGACCTAGTAGAGGTAAAGATGATGACGTTGACGATGCCTGTGGCGGAGATGGCGATGCAGGGCACGATGACCCACAACAACGGTGGCACGGTCACTTCGGTGAATACCTGTACACAGAATAATGGCATGCGATATATTGTCTTGGTTTGTTCTTTACGACATTCAAAACTTTTGTTCTTATGATTGCTGCTCTGGTCCCCGTTCGACTTTTTTCGTCACAAAAGAGGATTTTCTCATCAATTTTCATCGTCTTCAAGATACGTATTATGATTCATCATCATCATCATCATCGTCATCGTCATCGTTGTCATCATCGTCATCAGCATCGTCGTCGTCGTCCTCATCATTATTATCATCATCATCATCATCATCGTTGTCGTCATCGTCGCCGTGGTTGTCACTGTACTGGGCTCTCTGCCAAGCATCAAATGGATTACACGACAAGGTGGGGGTGAGATAGACACTAACCATAGAGAATGATGTAGAAGGCACTCAGAACTACTCACAGAGAGAGAGAGAGAGAGAGAGAGAGAGAGGGGGGAGAGAGAGAGAGAGGGGGGGGGAGAGAGAGGAGAGAGAGAGAGAGGAGGGAGAGCGATAGAGGGGGTGGGAGAGCGCAAGAGAGAGATAGAGCTATATGTATAGAGAGAGAAAGGAAGAAAGAGACTGAGAGTGGGAGAGAGACAAACAGACTAACAGGCAGACACACGAAGCAAGCGCACAGAAAAAAAATGTTGTCTGTTTGACGGCAGGAAGAACAACGAGAATCAATAAATTAACAGTTCCTCTTACCAGCTAATTTTATTTTCTATCCCGCAGATGTTCAAACTTACTACTTCTGCCAAAATACATGTTGACAAATGGAAACCTCTAGGCTAGCGGAGACTTACTGCAGCAACGGCGAGCCCCGAGACGATCTGTGGCGTAGTGAGCACGGCATGGTACGACACGATGGCCGATATGTACACTATGGACGTTAGTCCCACCGCCAACAGGATGGACAGTGGGATGTTTCTGTCGGAGAACAAAAAATAAGACGTACTAATTCATTTTTCAAAAAGACATGAACAATCTTATTAATATTGATCAAATACTTCACGGAACAGTACTTCTCGTGTAAATGTAACCCGTCGCGATATAACCTTCGTGGTTGAAAACGACGTTAAATACCAAATAAAGAAAGAAAGTGTAAATGCACACACACACACACACACACACACACGAATACACACTGACACACACACACACACGAACGAACACACACACACACACGAACGAATTAACACACACACACACGAACACACACACACACCACACACGCGAACGAACACACACACACACACACGAACGAATTAACACACACGAACACACACACACAATCACACACACAAACACACACACACACACACACACACACACACACACACACACACAATAACACGTACACCTCCATCACTCCCTGGAGAAAGATAAATACGATGATAGACCTATTGTCATTCAATTTATTCGATTACAGAACGGGATGAAGAATATGACTGCCAGGAACTTAATTACAGAAGAAGGACCGGTGGTCTGCGAGTAAGGGACATAACCAGGTATAACGTCATCTCTCAAAGCCAAATAAAGAGTCAACTCCCTTGAACATAGAATTTGACTCTTTAATGAGATTTCGATCTCCGGTTTAAACGTCTCACGGGGAAGAAACGAAATAGGTGTAATTTAATCAGTCTTTCCAATTTGGCGGACAGCTTGACATTTATTGTCAAACATGATCTTTTCATTATATTTTTGTTGAAGTTTGCTGTGGTAATACAAGGAAGAGAGAAATATAAGACAAAGTCGTATGTGTGTGTGTGTGTGTGTTTGTGCGTGAATGCGTGCACATGTGTTTGAGACCGTTTGAGTGTGTGCATGTGTGCGTGCTTGTTTGCAAGCGTGCGTAAGTGTGGATGTGTGTCGGGGTGTGTGGGTGACAGTGTGTGTGTGTTTGTGGAAGTAAGCTAGCTACATATTGAGTAGCATTTTTTTCCACCTTGTGCATGCTGTCTGTTTTAAATATTTGCGATTATCATTGTATTCCGTTTTCGTTTTGAAGAAACGCTACCACCACCACCAACACCAACAACAACAACAACAAGAACTGGTGCAACAACAACACAGTGTTGAGGAAGCAAAATTATCACCGTTGAGCCTTTTTGACCTCCTCCGTCGCCATATTCAAGTTGTCCCTTAAACAGAAAAACAACAAATAACTCAGACCAACCTTCTACACAAATCTTGTAGAAATATTCTGTGTTCTTTTTTCTTCTATTACCAGTGTCAGTTCTCCAAAGGTGTTCTCCGTTTTACCACGGGAGTTAATTAATTTAAGTATCACACAAACACAAATCAGAGGGTTAGACTTAAAATTCGCTTACAGTCAAGTCCCTCAACAAAAGATACGCAAGTGTTGGAAAGAACAGGCGGATTAGGTAACGGAAAGCAAATGACTTGAGTGGCACCAAGGTATGGTGAGCAGGGGCGGATCCTGGGGGGTGATGGGGGGGGGGGGGGGGTTGGGTTCCGGGGTTTCCACCCCCAGCCTAAAAAATAAATTAAAAAGAGAAGAAAAAGAAATAAATAAAGAAAGAAAAACTTATGGCTCAGATTGCACCAGATTTCCCCGTTTTCCTTCATTTTTATCAAATTTTTCCCGGACCCCCCTATGAGCCGGCCTTTCTTTTCTAAGTGGCGATTCCAGAAAGTAGTTGGGTAATTTGTTGGCTCAGGTACACCAGATCGGTCAATTGTCCTTGTTTTGATCTAAATTTGTCTTCTTAAATTTAATATTTGGAAACTGTATTAGGGGAAGTTTCTTGGCTCAGATTGCACCAGTTTGCTCCATTTTCCTTGTTTGTGAAGAGCGTCGTCGAATTGTCCCTAAAAAGAACATTGGACCCCCCCCCCCCCCCCCCCCCCATAAAAATGATGTGGTCCGCCCCTGGTGAGGCAGTGTGTACGTGTATCAGTAGTCCACGCTGACATTTTTACACCCCCGGTATAGGGGTGTGTATAGGTTTCACTCGATGTGTTTGTTTGTTTGTTTGTTTGTGTGTTTGTGTGTTTGTGTGTTTGTGTTCGCATATAGATCTCAAGAATGAACGGACCGATCGTCACCAAACTTGGTGAACAGGTTCTATACATTCCTGAGACGGTCCTTACAAAAATTGGGACTAGTCAAACACACGGTTAGGGAGTTATTGGTGGATTAAGATTAAGAGTGACATATTAATGGTCAAAGGGAAATAACCTTCTCAGTTGGTGGCATTGAGAATGGTTATTTCCCTTTGACCAACGGGGGTGTTTTTCCTACCTCGACGTACCAACATTCTGACTTCAGACTTCAGACTTCAGACTTCAGACTTCAGACTTCAGACTTCTGACTTCTGACTTCTGACTTCTGACTGTCTCTCTGTTTCTCTGTTTCTCTGTCTCTCTGTCTCTGTCTCTGTCTCTGTCTGTCTCTCTCTGTCTCTCTCTGTCTCTCTGTCTCTCTCTCTCTCTCTCTCTCTCTCTCTCTCTCTCTCTCTCTCTCTCTCTCTCTCTCTCTCTCTCTCCGCATGTAATAAAGTTCTGAGTTCTCTGACGGGGGTGTTTTTCCTACCTCGGAGGAATTTCTTGTTTCCTTCATTTTTTGTCCATGTTCATGACTTTAGTGTCCCTTTGTTGGTAAATTTGTGTCGATTCCTTCCAGTGGCAGTGGAAAGCTAGCAGCAACATGAGTCGCGCTTCCCACATGTGCGCGCGTTGTTGAGGTGTGCCATCTGCACTTCTTATAGAATGACCGATATCTTCTACGTACCACAGCGGTGACACGGGGTCTCGGAGTCAGCTCTGGATTTGGGCCCGTCACCCCAGGATCACAAGTCTAACAACTGAGCTTGTAGCCCCAGCTGTCGATTTGTCTGTCTTTTTTTCTGTCTGTCTGTCTTTCTGTTCGTTTGTTTGTCCGTCTGTCTGTCTGTCTCTCTGTCTCTGTCTCTGTCTCTTTTTTTCTCCCCCCCTCTCTCTCTGTCTCTCTCTCTCTCTCTCTCTCGCTCGCTCTCTCTCTCTCTCTCTCTTCTCTCTCTCTCTCTCTCTCTCTCTCTCTCTCTCTCTCTCCTTCCCTGACTTACCAGCCAATGTACGCATAGTTACAGGAATAGATGGCCAAAGTCAAACCGCCAACCGTCATCCCTTGTTGAGAGAACATGTCCTCAAAGTGTTCTGTGGCTTCACCTGCATAGAAAAATACGGGAAACGTCTGGTATGTGTCCGAGTGGAGTCTCATCCCCAGCCAGGGTGGATCTGAGGCAGTGGACAGCACTGGTTTCACGGGAAGGACTTTGCATTTAACACGTTTAGATGGAAAATAAATCTTCGGGCGTTCTTGAAACTAACTGGCCAAAAATCTGTGCGTACAGTTGCAGGTTTTGTCTTTGTGGTTATTTTTTTAAAACTTGTCTTTTGAGTGTTTTCATCCTATTTTGCAGGCATATGTCACAAATGGTTGAATCTGTCTTTTTTTTCTCTCGGTACTTTTCGTCTTTCCTTCTATTTATGAACTCTCTTGTTTTTGCACAGCTGTTCAGAATGTTCTGTTGTGCGGTAGAAGATTCATCACGGTTTTCAAAGTCTGAAAGCTTTACCTTATACAAATATTGGGCATTTCTATGAGATTATATAAAGACACTCTCTTTAAACACTATCATGTTTACCGTTATCATGTTTCAAGTTTACCGTTATCATGTTTCAAGTTTACCGTTATCATGTTTCAAGTTTACCGTTATCATGTTTCAAGTTTACCGTTATCATGCTTCAAATTTACCGTTATCATGTTTCAAGTTTAACGTTATCATGTTTCAAGTTTAACGTTGTCATGTTTCAAGTTTACCGTTATCATGTTTCAAGTTTACCGTTATCATGTTTCAAGTTGACCGTTATCATGTTTAAAGTTTACCGTTATCATGTTTCAAGTTTACCGTTGTCATGTTTCAAGTTTACCGTTATCATGTTTCAAGTTTAACGTTGTCATGTTTCAAGTTTACCGTTATCATGTTTCAAGTGTACCGTTATCATGTTTCAAGTTTACCGTTATCATGTTTCAAGTTTACCGTTATCATGTTTCAAGTTTACCGTTATCATGTTTTAAGTTTACCGTCCCAGATCTGTCTACGCTTGTACGTGGACTAAGAGAAACGCTTCACCCGGACACGTGCACAAAGTCAACAGCCAGGCAGCTTTCTTTGGAGAGTAATGACACTTTTCTGTTTCTGTTCCGTGGCAACTGACAAGATGTTGTTTATAGACAGACACCTTTTTGGAAGCAGGGAAAAAAGGAAGCTCCATTGCAAAATGTTCTGCAGTTCAGAGTGCACATCGAACGTTATCTGTCTATCGACTGCTATTTTGAAATTTCACGTCTAATTCCTACGGGGTGACAATCTCCGAAGAGGCCATACAAAATGGACAGGTTCATTTTGGAGATAGTTAAAGTCAGCAAGTCACAAAAAAAGAAAAATGATTCAAAACAAAATAATGTCTTGAAATAGGACAAGGAGCATATTGGATTGTTTTTGACACATTTTTATTTATTTGTTTAAAGTCTTCATCTCCCTCTCTTTTGTCATCTCTCTCTATCTCTCTCTGTCTCTCAATTTCTCTGTCTCTATTTCTCTGTCTCTGTCTCTGTCTCTATCTTTATCTCTCTCTCGCTCTCTATTTCTCTGTCTCTCTTTCCCTGGCTCTCAATCTCTTCGTATCTCTCTCTATCGTTCTCTCACCGTCAGTACAGAAGAAGATGACACCGATGACAACGATGATGACCAGGGCTGACATTTTACACACGGTGGACAAGGTCTGAATTGTTCCTCCCCAGCTGGTGTCGTAGCTGTTTAAGAAAACCAGTATTCCTGCAAATACACAATCGTCAATCTGCAGATAAACAGGATCTGATGCGAGATTAGGTTAAGTCGTGTAATCATTTGGGAAACTTAGTGGGCGGTTCAAGCTTTAGGTCAGCTTACTTACTAGTGGTACTCAACTCTACAGATCTCTAGAATTATTTCTACTCACGGCTTCTTCAAGGAAATTACATTGAGAGCGAAAACTGAACCAAGAACATCGACATGACTGTCCTCAAGAGCTGATATTATGTTCAAGAGCTCAGAAGTACATGAGTGATAAACTTTGTTCATGTAGATTCTTTTCTCAGAGAAGACATTCATACGTCTTCGAGGCGAAGTCGTCGAGAAATTATGTATGCGGACAAATGTTCGAATTTTAGTTGACTTACGAGCAACTTAATGGGGAACGCACCACTCAAAGCTATGCTAATTTGGTATTTGTGTCCCCAGTTCTAGTGACTATTTGGGACATGAGGTGTTAAGACGCTGAGAACACCACTCAACTTGTGACCGATGTTTATGGGCAATACTGCCAAAAGACGATGATCGGGAAAAACTCCGTCGATTTTGTGTATTGGTTGTGGAAGAGTTGCTTTTACTAGAAAACACTGAGGCAAATAAACAAACGTGACATTGTAGATCAAACACTAGCATCCCCCGAAAGCGGCGTATGGCTACCCGAATGGCGAATTAAACAAGAAATTCCTTCGAGGTAGGAAAAACACCCCCGTTGGTCAAAGGGAAATAACCATTCTCACTGCCACCAACTGAGAAGGTTATTTCCCTTTGACCATTAATATGTTACTCTATAAGTCCTTGTAGAATCTTAATCCACCAATAACTCCCTAACCGTGTGTTTGACTGGTCCCAATTTTTGTAAGGACCGTCTCAGGAATGTATAGAACCTGTTCACCAAGCTTGGTGACGATCGGTCCGTTCATTCTTGAGATCTATATGCGAACACAAACACACAAACACACAAACACATCGACCGAAACCTATACACACCCCTATACCGGGGGTGTAAAAACGGTCACACACGCAAAAACCCACCCGTGCGAAACCATGAGTGAACGTGAGGTTTCAGCCTATGAAAGAAGAAGAAGAAGAAGAAACACGAGCGAGCGGCGTGTCTGCATACGTGGTCGGCGATCTTTGCACTAATTAAGGAACGCGATCACAGCGGCATGGAATTGTCAGCTTCGGATGTGCATTCTTCCGAACGAAAAGAGCGTAGCATTGAGTGGACAGTGCAGGAAACACAGATCGGAGCTCATTTGCACTGGGATGGCAGTCGACCGGTGTACTCCAATGTCACTGTGAAGGAAATCAAACGGCTAACATCTGAGTCAGGCCGAGTTAGCATTTGTGTCCTCTACGATTTACGAAAGCCAATAAGATACACGTGGAAATGTGTGTTGCACGGAGTGAACAGAGCTCACAAACCAGCGAACAGTTAACTTCGTGAATGGTAGCTAGTTTAGTAGCACACTTGACGACTGTCCATCCTGGAAGAGAAAGGTCTCGATGTTAATCGCGCGGGAGGAGAAAATGCCCGGAGAGAATGCAGGAGAAGGTTCCAGCCCTTACTTGTGTTTTCTGAGACGCGATCGTCAAAGCACTTTAACAGGTAACTTTAATAGGCATTCGGATATCGATATTTTGTGTATCGCGTAAGCTGAACCGATTTACATTGCAGAAACTAGTTCGTAGAGGACAGATTGCAAAAACAAGATGTCCGCTCTTCATGTTTGTGCAGTGCGTCAAGTAACCTGTCCATGAGAGGAGGATTGCGGCCAGATGCCGGGAAAGAAGAATCATCTGAGAAGCCGCCGAATATCTTATTTCTCTGGACCAGTTTAGCTGAAGTTCGACGGGACTTTCACGAAGCTAGCAGCGAGGTTACAGGAAAGTCCGTATAGTTGGACCCAGAAAGGTCACGGGACGAAGTGAACTGGTTAGGTCGAGATCGCCAGTCGGAGGATTAAGTACACCGCTACTTTTTCAAGTGAAGGACATATCGGCAGTTTTTTGTGTGTGATCTAGTTGAGTTAAGCAATGTTCAGGAGAACCTATTTAATTAAGATATAATTAGTATTTAGCAAATAGATCAGACGGTTGCCGCAGTCTGGTCCGAATCCTAATTGTGAACTGTGACTGTTTTTTTCGCTTACACACTTGCCGTGCGTACTGTGGATATCGGGTGGATATCGTGTGCCAGTGATTTCACGGACTGTGTGTGTGTTTTTCTGTCTACCTCACGGGTAGCGATTTTTGATAGACTCCGGGTAAGATTATTGTGTTAGTTTGTGCACGGGATTGTCCATGTCTTCAAACCTGTGAGTACCCGGTTTTGAATCCATAACCCTGATATCTTTCTTTTCATGATTGTGTGTGTATGTGTGTATGTATCATAACTGTATCACTTATTTGACCAATACAGTGGAGGGAACTTAAAATTGGAGTTGTTGTTTGTTCCTCAATGATATCATTATAGCGCATATGTGACCCTCCACCACGAAATGAGTCGCATGTCACCTCGCGCGGTTCTGCGCTATAATATAAGTTCGGGGAGTGTCTGGTAACAGTGTGAGGGTCACCTTAGTCACAGGCTTATAACTCAAACAGTTTTCGCTCTTTTCTAAAACGGGTTTCACCACTGGATAGAGCATAAAAAACTCTTTTGGAAATTTTAAAATATGAAAATCATGCAAAGGTGACATGCGACTCATTTCGTGGTGGAGTGTCACATATATGCATTCATTCACAGCCACGTAGGTTTATTTCAAATTAGTGTTTCCACGGAAAAGCAACTCTTCCACAACCCACAATTTCCGGAATGTGTCTATCGGAGAGACACTTTTTCCCAGTGGACAAGCAATGTTTATCTAGCTTCGTCATCGTTGAATCCCGTCCAAAACAAAAAATCCATCCAACGCCTAGAGCGTTGAGATGATATTTGCAAGAGGACGAACAGTAAATATAGGTTGACGCGTTTTGACTGCTTCTCGGATATTGATTATCATTGTTCAGAATTTGGAGAGAAAAGAAATGTTTTACAGCAATGGGCGTTCAAGACCTGTTTGTAACACATGACAGTTAATCAGATTCGAGGCCTTAATTGCTTGTTTGATGGTTTGACTTTTACAATGCTCGGAGTTGACGGCAAACTGCACTCCTGATTGTGCGGTGAATTAGACGTCACAACAGTCATGGGGTGTAATGATGTCACTACGCTGTTCGTAGGAGCGTTTGGGCTTCCTTGAGATTTAGAATTCTAGGCATTTACACAAAAAAAGAGATACAATAAAGTTCGCACATACGGCTTAATACCAGGCAAGAATTACAGCGGCCATGACACCGAAAGTGCTTCGAGCAAAAGACTGCCAGTATGGTGATTTGTCTCCAATGCAGCATTTTAGGACACGGCGAATTGTTACTTTTCTCATGACAGCCCTGGACAACTGTATTGTCTGCCTCTGTCACCATCACCAAACAGTCATTTGACTACACACCCAGTATACACAGAACGATGAGAGTCTTGCTAGACCTAGGCACCATGTCGGGAAAGTCTATGAAGACCGGCCTTAAGGCGTAATCCGCAGCTGTCATGGCACCCAGAGTTGTAACCGTTGGGCAGAAGAGGGGCGGAGGGGAGGGGATTGAGGAGGAGGTGAGGGGACCTACTCACCCAGTATACACAGAGCGACGAGAGTCTTGCTGGACCTGGGCACCATGTCGGGACAGTCTATGAAGACCGGCCTTAAGGCGTACTCTGCAGCTGTCATGGCGCCCAGAGCTGTGGCCATCGGTCTGACGACGGTCAGCTGTGTCCACAGGAACACGAACCCTGCCCAGTCCCCCCACGCCGCACGCACGTAGGTGTAGGATCCCCCTGATTTACGTATGCGGCTGCCTGTCGGAAACAAAAGTTTTGTGAAGCCTTTGAGGCCTTACTTTTGTATGCGGCTACCTGTGTAAAACAGGTTGTGAAGCATGTTAAAAACCTGACGTTTGTATGCGGCTACCTGTGTGAAACAGTGATGTGAAGCCTGGGTTTTGTATACGGCTACCTTTGGGGACAAAGTTTTGAGAATTCTTTGAAGCCTTACTTTTGTATGCGGCTACCATTCCGAAACAGTTTTGTGAAGTCTTTCAAGCCTGACTTTTGTATGTGGCTACCTGTGAGGGAAACGTTTTGTGAAGCCTTAGAAGCCTGGGTTTTGTATACGGCTACTTGTGCCCGTGGGGACAAAAGTGTTTATTAAAGGCACAGTAAGCCTCCCGTAAACCATCACAGATACTGTCAGGCTTTTACACACAATACAAACACCCTTTCATTTAAACACTCACCGATTGAGAACATCCTAGGTGCCCTCCGTAAAGAGCGAGCAATTTTCAAAGAATTTATTTTTGCGTGGTGTATCTTACCCCTGAGCCATCGTGAACCCGTGTGATCCAGTTTCCCTTTTTCGCAATGTAGTCGTCAGTTAGTAATTTAAATGCGACTCGATGTGAGCTTATATATCTGCAATAGCACGTTATTATGTACTTCTGACTCATCCTGAACTCAGGTCAAAAATGAGTTACTTCCCTTCGGGTCTCATTCTATCCCTGACAGGATGCCTTGGTTTTCCTTCTCTGGAGAGGAAATCGATTTATTTTTTATTTTTTACATATTTAGATCTTTTCGTAATGTGTTATGGATATAAGCAGATTCGCGATCGTCGATAATGATTTTTCATGGTGTTGTGTAATTTTTAAATTACAAAGGAATTGATATGTAAGACAGTTTCAAGCGAGCTATCTTTCGCGGATGTATATACTGTGCAAACAACTCTAAAGTGTCACGTGATAATCAACTTTGGCTTCGGTGCGCGCCGGTGCAGACGATTGTTTCTGTAACCAGTTGACAGTGATGCAGCCATATATCACGGTCAAAATTTCGACTTGTTTTGACCTTAGAACGATGTCTTTATCATAACTGTGAAGAACATAACGGAGATCACTGTCGAAGTCGGCCAATCTGCAATCATTTTCGTCTCGCGAACACTGATCTCAAAGATCAGTGCTCGCGAAAAACATATGGGAGATAACTCTGTATTCTTGTTTTGATAGATTCGCGCAATAATTTAGCATGCTGTCAGAGAGAAACTGGCGATAGCCGTGGAGCGATGATTATCAGAATTACTCTGATAATGCACGAAACGGCTGTGGTTCACAAGAACTCTAGCAATGGCGTTTGACTGTTCAGAGGAACTGGCGATAATCTATAAACTGTCGTCTGCTACGAGAACCACGACCTCGCGTGACCCTGCTTCCGGGCTTTTCTTTTTTCAAACTTTAAAAACTTCGAATTGTACTGATCTTGTCTTGATGAACAAAGAATGCTTTTATGATTTAAGAATGTTTGTGTAACAAGCTGTCAATTTATTATTTAGATTTTAAAAGTTAGGTCTAGCGCCAAAACGCACCACGGTCCGATTGTCTCTGAGCAATCGGCGAAAAAATTAATTCTTTAAAAATTGCTCGCTCTTTACGTAGGGCACCTAGGATGTTCCCGTTTGGTGAGCGTTCAAATGGAAGGGTGTTTGTACTGTGTGTAAAAGCCTGACAGTATCTGTGATGGTTTACGGGAGGCTTACTGTGCCTTTAAGCATTTGAAATTGTTGAGGTCTACGGAAACAGAAGGTGCTTTTTCGTGAAAAACTTACTACGAAGGAATATAAACCCTGCGCGATTTCAAACCTCTGCGCGAACGTAGGCGTATGTCCCCCGAGCTGATTATGTTATCAGATGCATGTGAAATGCCTCACCAGAAACTTTTTTTTCTGGCGTTGACATTATTATTATTTTACATCTTTTTCTATGTTGTTAAAGCTATCTGTTTCACTTTAAAGACAGATTCAGCTTGAATTTGCATTTTGAATATTACATTGTGAATAATTTTTGCCTTCGTGCCACCGTGCGCCAAATCATGAAGGCCTAACCTAATACAGCGGCACGGATTTACAATTTGAATGTTTTCCCACCCCCCAAACCAAATGTTGCCATCCTCAACACACAGATAAAGAGAGGCACAGACGGGGGAGGGAGGGGAGGGCATTGTGAAACCGACAGTTTTCAGGATCTCCAACACTTGCGTTGGACGTGCATGCTATTAATTTAATCTGACGTCAACACACACACACCCACACACACCCACAAACACACACACACACACACACACATACACACACACTCACGCCCACACACACACACTCACTCACGCCCACACGCACGCGCGCACACACACACACACACACACACTCACACACACACACACACACACACACACACACACACACACACACACACACACACACACACACACACACTCGATTCTGATTAAAACAAAGGATGATACAATTCGCGTTTCTTTTGTAGAAAGACATCCAATGATTCTATTAAGTCAAGTTTGGGTTCCCAACTAAGGATTTGTACTTACTAAACAATGTGTAAATTATATTTACAGAATTTGTATATCTCCATCTCGTTTCTGTTGACACGTAGGCTTAGCGCTACAAAACATTCACCGAATTTAAACCCCAAGCTACCTCGTCAGGCATCATCGCTTGTTGTAAACTTCCCCTAAAATGGACAATAATCCCCCATTCCAATAGCGCCCCAAATGATCTCACGTTTTGCCAGCAATGACATTTCGCACCCGCTCATCGGAATCGACGAATTCCGAAAAGAACTCTGTCGGGTTTGTATGGGTTGTGAAAGAGTGAATACCCTTGCTTTTTACTCGGACAAACATTGGAGGGGCCAATCACTAGCGAGGGGTGTGTCGGAAACACGTGGACAGGAGCACGTGTGATGTTATTTGTCCGAGGAAAAGCAAGGGTGTTCACTCTTTCACAACCCATACAAACCCGACGGAGTTATTTCCGAAAATCGTCTATCTGCAGTCGCCACTACACTACATGCTGCGATAAGGATCATGATGAGTACTTGGCCTGTTTTCTTTTCACACAACGTGTAGCGGGCTGGAAACAAAAAAGAATCACCTCAATAATCTGAAGTGCGTCTTCTGTCCTGCTGGCGTTACATAGGTGAGCGCCGGGCCTTAGACTTACCCAGTTCAGCATAGGTGAGGCCGCCACAGAAAGCGACGACGGCGCAGAATGCCCAGACGCAGAGCGAGATGCCCACTGACCCCCCTGTGTTGAGGAGCACGGCCTGGGGTGACACGAAGATGCCCACCCCTATGATGCCCCCCATGACGTAACTCACGCCACGCACCAGCCCGATGTTCTTCTTCAGCCGAAGCGAGTCGTTCGGGCGCTCCACGGGGTTGATGTTGTTGAAGGAGTCGTTGGTGGTTATGGTGGTGTCGCTGGTGGGGGAGGGGGTGTTGGTAGACGGAGGGGATGATGACGTGCGGAATTGGGGGGTCCGGGTGAGAGGGGAGGTGTCGTATGTGTCCATTTTGTTCCTGTTATGTTTGAAAGAATGACGCAGGTTGATGGAAGTGTTGTGAGGGATGGCTGAATTATACTGCTCTTTTCGAAGACACATTTCTTGCAGCGTGAGTCAGATATGCTGAGATTTTGACTAGGCAAAAGGCTAATCTTCCACGTGGACACATACGAAAAACAAACAGCATGGGTGCTCTCTATGCAAAGTGTGACTTCTTGATGAATTAATATCTGAATGGGCACTAATGGCAATCTGCTAAACTAAACTCCTCCAAAAATTGCCACTCTGTGCAGAGAGCACTCATCTTGGCTATGTGTCCATGTGGACAAATGTCCTTATCTCATGTAAAACCTCGCCTGAGATGGGGAGCAACATTCATTTTGAAAATAATCGTTTTCACGGTAAGGACTGTGCCTTTAATACGAATTGTACAAAGTTCATAATCTGCATGACATGAATTTGTTCACCAGGTAACTTGTAACTTGAAGCAAAAAAAAACAAAAACAAATATCAAAGCTGTCAAGAAAACCGAATAATAAAAAAAGGACAATAGCAAACATCTACGAGAACATTCATCTTCGATATTTGAAGTGAAACACAACAGACAAATCACAATCATTAAAAGATGAACGCTTATTTTCTGTTGTTTGTGTTTCTCCTACAAATAAGACAAAGGTACAAGCAAGAACGCAATTTCACGAACGAAATTAACAATTACCAAGGAAAAAAGAAAAAAGGTTTCGGATTGCAGACTCGGGAACTTGAGAAAACACTGATATTTCAGAAACAATTTCTCAAATTTTAGTTTATTCTTTTGATGTAAGTTGACAGACATTCGATCACCTACTGTAACAGGTAATACGATAACCTGGAAAACAAGTCCCTTGAAGCGATATCAAAACATTCAGTCAATCTTTTGGCCTGAAACTAAACGATCTAACCTGAAAATCTCGCATATATTATCAAGAATACTTGTGAGGCGTGGCTAGCGGAAACCCGAAAATCAAGACGGGTCACGCTGGTCTCAGAAAAGCTTGCGAACATTGGACCAATTCTCTCTTATTTTGGGAACATGTTCAGAGTAAACGTGATACGTTTATATATGTTTAAATTCAGGAAATGATAAAGAATACAATGCAATTCTTTTCAAATCTGTTTTTACAATTTCAATATTTATTACAAGTTCAAGAAATTTCATAAGCAAATTAATTACCAAGTTATCATGCTTCCAAGCTAAAATACGATCCCAAAATCCGCTTCGAATCATGGGACCAAAATGTCAATCAATTTGATTTAAAATAACGTCGCCACAATGCCACCTTAATCGTTTTTCGTCAAACAATGAATATAACGTCATTGAAGACATCGAGAAAAAAAATCTGAGGGAATCATTTGTAAAGTGACTAGAGGATCTGTCCAGAAGTTTTCTGGGAATCGCTCCACACATACACACACACACACATATTTATACAGGCACACCCACCCCGGCAGGCAGACACGCAGGCAGGCAGACACGCACGCACGCACACTCACACACAAACACACACACACACGCACGCATGTACACTGACGCACACACAGATACACACACACACACTCAAAAACACACGCACACACACACACACACACACACACACACACAGACTCGATTCCTGGCCTTTTGGAGAGTATGATGCAACTTAAAAACATCATTACTGAAGAATGAAGGCCTTCCAGCATAACTGAAAATAGGTAGTAACAACAGACAGAGAGAGAGAGAGAGAGAGAGAGAGAGAGAGAGAGAGAGAGAGAGAGAGAGAGAGAGAGGCGGTTAAGTAGGCATGCAGGTAGGCAAACAGATAGGGAGACAGAGATAAATACAGCAAATAGAGAGAAACAGAGGAAGACAGACAGACAGACAGGCCCGTAGCCACACAGTGATTCGTGCGACGAAGTTCAGTATAAACTATCTATATTGCAAGCTATTGGCCAACATATAATATGAAAATATTAAGGGCCAGGAAAAGGCATACTCTCATTATATTCAGTGAAATCCAATAGTAACGCATAACATACTTACAGATATCTCCAAAATTCTGCTTGTCTCACTCAAAACTAACATTCACCATGACAAAGCACCGTCCACCGTCGCGTCGTATACAGGTGAGTATCTCGTTCGTGACTCTGAATACTAATGTTATCAAAATGCTGTCCAGACATTTAATGAAGTAGATTTGTTTTTCTTTCCCCTGCAGGTACTTGTGTATTACATCTATAGATAAGCCGCGTGAAGCGGTATTAAAACATTCAGTCATTATGGAACTGGTAATCTAAATGGTTATAGTAACCACTCCGTTCCTCGACCCATTTCAAAAAAAAGTTGTTGATGTTGCTACCGTCGTTTTTATAATAACCTTTATATTTGTTTGATACCATGCTCACTGTGAGTACTGAGGTGAAATATTTGATAATGGATAATTAAAGCTGGTAATTAGCTTGACTCCATTAGCTACATCACTTCAGTATTTAACTGCTCCTAGCATGAACATTTTCATCTCGTAAGTTTCCTTGTTGTCTGCTGTAGCTTTTTTACTTTGTGATCCTTTGAAGCCAACTTCCTGTCGATATATTATCTAAAAAAAATAAACCAATTATTATGGCCGACTTTTGCATTGCATATTTTCCAAAGTATCTTCTTCCTCTTGCAGATATTCCAAACGAAACACACCTACTCGGGTGCATAAGAATGCAAAGCAACTGTTGCGATAATACCCTTTCAATATGTCACAATATGTCGCCAAATTGTGCTGGCAGACATTTATACCTAGTACCTGCTTTGTGAATAAGAGCCCAACGACAATTGAATGTCTTTGAGGGCATTGTGTTAACATATTATTAAACAAAATATACGTGCATTCTCTATTTATTTTAAACATCAGTAATGCTATTGTGTGACATATTTCAGAGAGCTTGGAAAGTGCACGTAAGCATTATTTTTCAGAACAAATAGAAAGAAAAAACCAAAGCAAGATTGAGGTAAAATAAAATTACAAGTGATACGCACATAATTGGTGTTATAACATTAAACAAAAGAGTAAGTGTTAACGACCGCGCATGCCGTGACACGGTTCGTACAGTGAATGTCGGTCAGCGATGGCATTCATGACTGAGCTTCGCTTATGAATAAGCAGCTGTTTAGGATTCATCTCTCACTTTAAAACTGTGAATAATTAGTTCCGTGCAGCTGTTACGTCTGCGGTAAATGTGAGTATAATGTGTAACTTGTATTACTCTGAATGCTTGCTTTTTTCTTTGGTTCGAAGAGGTTTTTATTTTATTTTCTGGCATGTCGTTTTAAATTTATTGATATCACGAATTATCACGAGATGTTTAAATATTGTGTGTTTTGTCCTGGTAAGTTAGCAGAAGATCCTTGTACTTTTAAAGTCAGAATCAAGCAGTAATATGGCGCTTTTGGTTGCATAAGCCGCAGCGTCAACCCCAGAAAAAGGGACACCTTCCTCGTTCGGCATGCCATAACTTTGTTGCTACACAGAATAGCGGGCTGCATGTTGGATGCATCCTGGCCCAAAGTGGGCCACATGTTGGGAGCATGTGTATTGCCCAGATAGGACCCACACCAAGATCATTTGCGGTTCCTATGGGTATGGGTCCTATATGGGTTTCAAGTTTCTTTTCATAATGCAACCGTAAAGACGTTTAAATTATAACTGAGTGCAGAGAGTGGGTACCGGCCAATGGCTGTGGTATTGGAATAACTAGTTCCAAGAAAATATGTGACCCTCCACCACGAAATGAGTCGCATGTCACCTCGCGCGGTTCTGCGCTAGGCTTGATATAAATCCGGAGAGTGTATGGTAACAGCGTGAGGGTCACCTTAGTCACAGGCTTAGTTTTCGCTCTTTTTTAAAACGGTTTTCACCACTGGATAGAGCATAAAAAACTCTTTAGGAAAATGTAAAAATATGAAAATCATGCAAAGGTGACATGCGACTCGTTTCGTGGTAGAGGGTCACATATATGATCGTTTGAAAACGCCTGTGCCCGAACGAAACCCACTAGCATGGAATTTGAAAATGTTCCAGGATGCATCAGGGATGAGCATTACAGAACAATCCAGAATGTTCTGAGTCATCCGATTGTCAAATGATATGGCCACTAATGTGAAACTCGATATGAGAATCAATGACACTGATTTATGCCTTTCCAAAACATACAATTAATTGTGGCTTCTAAAACTAGTGGAGCGTAGTATTATATGCATTCGTTTAGATCCTGATTTGCGTAAAATGAATTGGATGCGGTTTACAACCCGTTAGACTGGGTGTGTGTGTGTGTGTGTGTGTGTGTGTGTGTGTGTGTGTGTGTGTGTGTGTGTGTGTGTGAGTGTGTGTGTATGACTATGTGTGTGTGTGTGTGTGTGTGTTTGTGTGTGTGTGTGAGTGTGTGTGTATGACTATGTGTGTGTGTGTGTGTGTGTTTTTGTGTGTGTGTGTGTGTGAGTGTGTGTGTGTATGACTATGTATGACTATGTGTGTGTGTGTGTGTGTGTGTGTGTGTGTGTGTGTGTGTGTATGTGTAGATCGATTCCGAGGAAACTACTGGACCGATCTTCGTGAATTCTCATATATATACAAACATTTCAAGATGATATTCACTGACCGTTTTTTTCTTTGTTCGATAAATGTCTCTGATGTCGTCATATCCGGCTTTTAATGAAAGTTTAGGCGGCACTGTCGCGTCCTCATTTTTTGATTAAATTGAGTGAAATTTTGGTCATACAGTCCTCGACGAAGCCCGGGATTGCATTTCACACACACACACACACACACACACACACACACACACACACACACACACACACACACACACACACACACACACACACACACACACACACACACACAAACACACACACACACGCGCGCGCGCAAAACTGCACAAGATCAACAGGAAACAAAATGATATAATATTCCATGCATAAACAAGATTCATGTGTAAAATACACTTTATTTAAATTATTTTTATGATAACCATCATACAAACAGAATGCGCAAAATTGAACCAAGACAAGACATTAAAAAAGCTAGAAAAAAAGTTTTAAAAAAAAGGAAATATAAGAAGAAAAGAAGAGAACGAACTTGAAGAAAAAAATGGAATCCCCACAAACGAAAAATTAAATAAAGCTGATGTTATCTTCGCATCCCCCAAAATGTACTCCTTAAAATTTCATTACATCAAACCGGAACAAAACCAAAACTACATGTAGCAGAAAAAAGAAGGAAAAAACCCTTTTTGGTCTGTGGATAACATGGTTGGTGGACAAGTCACCCGGAAGCATATCCATTGTCTTCACGTGACGTCATCAAACTGCGCTTTCCACGCAAAGTTCACCAACTAAGCAATGGGAATTTTAATTTGTTAAACATGGTAAGCACAATGAGTGCATTACGCAGGTGAAGGCGTCGGCTAAGGGACAAGAACAAGACTAGACTCGATCAGTAACATAAATATACTTCAGCCTCAACATTAAAACACACAACAAAAAAATTGTCCTTTTGACGACAAGAATTTTAAAAAATCCAAGAAAAATCAGTCAACTAAAGAGACGGAATGCTCTCTACCGTTAAGAATGTCATGTTACGCTTATTCTGGAATGTTCACACAAACATGAAGAGGTATATTTAGCGGAAGGGCTTCCGTACAACTGCTTGCACACACTGGTGGTGCCATCTACTGTCCACGGTAGCCTCTTCCCCGTCCGCGCATAGCCTGCAATCAATAAACGAACAATTATCAAAGTGAAAAAAGTAGATGTAAAACAAGTCGCGTAAGACGAAATTACTACATTTAGTCAAGCTGTGGAACTCACAGAATGAAACTGAACGCACTGCATTTTTTCACAATGACCGTAGTCCGCCGCTAGTTTAAACAGAAAGTAAAAAGAAGCCTGTATGACCAGTATATCCATAAATGGTTTACAGAAATTGGAACAAAAAATATGTTTTGGAATTATCGAATGTTTAAAGATATTTTTGCATGTGAAGACTATGTCACACACCTGCCATATCAGCAATGTGTTGCAATGATGAAGTTCAGAACATTAAACAACAATTTGCCTGTACAGAAAGAACGTTACCTTAACATCCCGAGGTCAGAAAGAACTTGCACCAAATGTGTATCACAAGACATAGGTGATGAATTCCATTATTTATTTGTCTGTGATTTTTTCAAAGAAGAAAGAGCTGAGTTGTTACCACCTTACTATTGGAAAAAACCTAATGCACTTAAATTTAAAAAGTTGTTTGCTACTAACAAAAAGAAATTGCTAAAAAATATTTTGGACTTTATTAATAGAATCTGTAACAGTTTTTCGTAATCTTTTTAATTTTTATTTATTTATTATATTAGCATATATCATGATTGTATTGATTGTATTTATTGTTCAAAATGCCCCCAGGGGTTATGGACTAATAAAAAACTTGAAACTTGAACTAGTGCAAAAGGCAGTGAAAGTGACGAGCCTGTTTAGCGCGGTAGCGGTTGCGCTGTGCTGCATAGCACGCTTTACTGTACCTCTCTTCGTTTTAACTTTCTGAGCGTGTTTTTAATCCAAACATATCATATCTATATGTTCTTGGAATCAGGAACCGACAAGAAATAAGATGAAATTGTTTTTAAAACGATTTCGGAAATTTAATTTTAATCATAATTTTTATATTTTTAATTTTCAGAGCGTGTTTTTAATCCGAATATGACATATTTATATGTTTTTGGAATCAGAACATGATGAAGAATAAAATAAAAGTAATTTTGGATCGTTTTATAAAAACATAATTTTAATTACAATTTTCAGATTTTTAATGACCAAAGTCATTAATCAATTTGTAAGCCTCCATGCTGAAATGCAATACCGAAGTCCGGCCTTCGTCGAAGATTGCTTGGCCAAAATTTCAATCAATTTGATTGAAAAATGAAGGTGTGACAGTGCCGCCTCAACTTTTACAAAAAGCCGGATATGACGTCATAAAAGACATTTATCGAAAAAAAGAAAAAAACATCTGGGGATATCATACCCAGGAACTCTCATGTAAAATTTCATAAAGATCGGTCCAGTAGTTTACTCTGAATCGCTCTACACACACACACGCACAGACAGACAGACACACACACACACACACCATGACCCTCGTCTCGATTCCCCCTCTATGTTAAAACATTTAGTCAAAACTTGACTAAATGTAAAAACGTACAAAAACCTAACATACCCCCAAACAAACGTGTATTGACATCATGTTCACAAGTTTGCATTCATAACCGTCTAGGTAACAACTAACAATGCTCTCTCTCTCTCTCTCTCTCTCTCTCTCTCTCTCTCTCTCTCTCTCTCTCTCTCTCTCTCTCTCTCTCTCTCTGTGTGTGTGAGTGTGTGAGTGTGTGTGAGTGTGTGTGTGCGTACGTGTGTGTGCGTACGTGTGTGTGTGTGTGTGTGTGTGTTTGTGCTTGTGTACGTGCGTGCTTGTTTGCTTGCTTGCGGGTATGCGCGTGTGCGTGTAAGTGTGCATGCGAGCGCGCACGCACTACTCATTGTTAAGTTAGGCACTGATGCGCTACATTCCTTATAAATCGTGTCTCGGAAAAATTAGAATTCCCAATGGCCATTGCGTCATATCTTAAATTGTGGGCATGACCGATACAACTTTAATCAAAGCTGACGTCTACGCTTTTCTGCACAACGTTTCCATCTTCCTGTATCTGTCTCTTTCCTGCCATTCCTCGAATTATTTCATTTTTGTTGTCTCGACGTCTCGAATCATTTCATATTTGTTTTCTCGACGTCTCTGATGATTTTATCTTTGTTTTCTCGACGTGTGGAATCATGTCAACCATGATTGTGTCTTCGACATCTCTGCTCACTTCTTCTTTCTTGCCTCGACGTCAATCACCATAGAATTCTCACTGCCTCAACGTTCTCTAATCATTTCATCTTTGTTTTCTCGACTTCTCTAATCATTTCATCTATGTTGTCTTAGCTTCTCTAATCATTACATATATTTTGTCTCGACGTCTCTCATCGTGTTATTCTTGTTGTCTCGACGTCTCGTATCGTTTCATCGTTGTCGTCTCGACGTCTTTCATGTTGGGTTTTGTCACCTAGACTACTGATTCAGCTCTGTCTCGTTCAAAGGGTTTCGGCGAGCCAAGGACTTTCTAGTCTCGACGATATTTGATCATATGCCGTTCAGATTCAATCTTTTAGGCCGACAGATTGACTAAATATTTTTATACAACTCCTGCAATGCAACCGAGGGGTGGATTAAATCTAGTTGATTATTTTTAGACAAGTGAGAAATTAGAACGAACTACTTTGATTACACCAAAAATCACACGTGGATTATTCGAAGTAAGAATAAAGAGGGCTAAAAAATAATCAACACTAGAATTTATTTTTAGAACATTTGAAACCCAGACGATTGGACCCTGTTGCGGAAGAATACGTACAACGTTGACTCAAAACTGTAACAACAATGGCTGACGTGTATGAAGTACACGCATACCTCGCCAGGTTTGTTTCTGTGACTATAGTCGACAGACGATGCCATTTGCTTTGTGTGTGTTTTTGTTGTTGCTTACTGTACGTGTAAAATCCAGTTCTTTAACAGGCAACAAACCTTGCAAATTTCCAGAAGCTGCAATCTGAAGCGACCTATCTCTGATTCTAGCAGACGATCTCTCCAATGTTTAACACAAAATCAGCAAACTCTCCTGTCACATAGAACGTCCATTATATAGTGCAATGTTGAAATGAAGTTACCGGTCTGAAACATTTAGTCGTTTCTTCTGAGACAATCCTTGTTCTCTTATCATCTACAGATTTACCGCAGCCTTCACCACGCGAATTCACAACAGAAGTCAGACTTTCGAACATATACAATCTACGTAGGCAAGCACGATACGTCATGACGTCATATGATTCCTAGCATATTGACGTAATGCTAAACATCCGGTTATCCCGAGTTTTCTCCGTAATACATGTCCGTGGGTTTTACAATGTTCGGTTATTTCCGTGGCTTCATGCGGACTGAAGGGAACCGTCGTCTGCTATCAACGACATGGACCATTCTGGTCCTTGTTGCTGACAAAAACATGATTTTAACACAGAATGTAATGTCAGAATAGCTATATAAACGCTATTGTGTTTTAATCGTAGCAATGGGGTCCGATATTTAGACCAGACAAGTATAATGCCGACGAGTCGGAGACTAAGAATAAAGTAAAAGACTTTATTAGGGACTATTTGAATGACGCGCATTTGACCTCTGAGTGATTAGGCTGAAATGAAATTGCGTACAAAATGTCGTCTGCATGACTGCATGTTCGACCCGTGTTTTTCGTTGTATAAATAGCTTAAACAATGACGACAACTCGTTGATTACTGGAAAATAAACCACTCGTGGGTATTTGCAGCCGCTTGGTAATTCACTCGTGTGCTCCGCACACTCGTGAATTACCAAGCGGCTGCAAATACCCACTCGTGGTTTATTTTCCAGTAATCAACTCGTGGTCATTGTTTAAGCTCTATTTATACAACTCCTGCAATGCAACCGAGGGGTGGATTAAATCTAGTTGATTATTTTTAGACAAGTGAGAAATTAGAACGAACTACTTTGATTACACCAAAAATCACACGTGGATTATTCGAAGTAAGAATAAAGAGGGCTAAAAAATAATCAACACTAGAATTTATTTTTAGAACATTTGAAACCCAGACGATTGGACCCTGTTGCGGAAGAATACGTACAACGTTGACTCAAAACTGTAACAACAATGGCTGACGTGTTTGAAGTACACGCATACCTCGCCAGGTTTGTCAAGTTCTGTGACTAGTCGACAGACGATGCCATTTGCTTTGTGTGTGTTTTTGTTGTTGCTTACTGTACGTGTAAAATCCAGTTCTTTAACAGGCAACAAAGCTTGCAAATTTCCAGAAGCTGCAATCTGAAGCGACCTATCTCTGATTCTAGCAGACGATCTCTCCAATGTTTAACACAAAATCAGCAAACTCTCCTGTCACATAGAACGTCCATTATATAGTGCAATGTTGAAATGAAGTTACCGGTCTGAAACATTTAGTCGTTTCTTCTGAGACAATCCTTGTTCTCTTATCATCTACAGATTTACCGCAGTCTTCACCACGCGAATTCACAACAGAAGTCAGACTTTCGAACATATACAATCTACGTAGGCAAGCACGATACGTCATGACGTCATATGATTCCTAGCATATTGACGTAAAGCTAAACATCCGGTTATCCCGAGTTTTCTCCGTAATACATGTCCGTGGGTTTTTCAATGTTCGGTTATTTCCGTGGCTTCATGCGGAAAGGGAACCGTCGTCTGCTATCAACGACATGGACCATTCTGGTCCTTGCTGCAGACAAAAACATGATTTTAACACAGAATGTAATGTCAGAATATCTATATAAACGCTATTGTGTTTTAATCGTAGCAATGGGGTCCGATATTTAGACCAGACAAGTATAATGCCGACGAGTCGGAGACTAAGAATAAAGTAAAAGAATAGGGACTATTTGAATGACGCGCATTTGACACTCTGAGTGATTAGGCTGAAATGAAATTGCGTACAAAATGTCGTCTGCATGACTGCATGTTCGACCCGTGTTGTTCGTTGTATAAATAGCTTAAACAATGACAACTCGTTGATTACTGGAAAATAAACCACTCGTGGGTATTTGCAGCCGCTTGGTAATTCACTCGTGTGCTACGCACACTCGTGAATTACCAAGCGGCTGCAAATACCCACTCGTGGTTTATTTTCCAGTAATCAACTCGTGGTCATTGTTTAAGCTCTATTTTCCCTACATACGTGAGAGAGACACTCATGAGATAATAATAGTTCAAATCACACGTGTGTATATCATGTAAATGAGGTCATGTCAACCAAGTCTGGCAGGGACCTGTTTTTCCACTGCTTATGATGCCAAAGTCACCGAGAATTTGTAGATCTAACACGTCACGCCACACTTTTCAGATTGACGTTTCCTTGCTTTGACGTAATAAATTGCACGAGGCTTTAGAAGGGATCGAGGTTCCAGAACAAGCGTCTTCAATTTGGCTGCCTCGACTGCGGGAAGTTTTAAGTAAAATACACGCAAATACAGTATGTAGGATAAACAGAATACTACATGGCTTGCTGTATCGTACCAGATTTACACTCGTTGCTTTTTCAAATAGTGAACAGATCGCTTTCGCTCGCAGTTCAATATTTGTTAAAAAAAAAAAAAAAACCTCGTGTAAATTTGGTACGACACAGCAAGCCATGTAGTATTCTCTATTAGTATGTCTTCACGCAACTTGCTTGATGGGTTTTCATTCTCACTGTTCACCTTGTGTGTAGACTGGCAAGGACTAGTTATTTCTTATTAGGCCAAAAAAAAAAAATTGTCTGTTTAGGGTAACTCGACCGACCCTATCGATTTGGCGCCGACCCAAAAACTTTTTTTTGATTTCAAAAAAAAAAAGAAAAAAAAAGAGGTAAAAATGCTAAAAAGAGACATTTGGCGTTTCTTTCTCTCCCTTTCTCTCTGTTTTATTTATACGTTAGTTTTGAAACATGTATTCATCAAATATAAGAAGTGAATGTTCAGCCAACATAGCATTTACAACAAAAAAACAAAAAACAAAAAAAAACAAAAACTACCTACCTACCGACCCTACTTTTTTTGGTCATGTTACCCTAAACAGACAATTTTTTTTTTTTGGCCTTAAACTTCTTCTGTAATCAGGTACAAGGTGTAAGGCAGGACCATATGGGCCTACTGCAACCACCCTTTGGTGATAACGTTTCCGAGGGAGGCCGAGTTGGATTTAGAACCAATCAACATCTCCAGGGAGAAAAGCGACAAGTGATTAAGACCTCATTAGCCCGTTTCACTGCCCACACTTCTCCCAGGAGAGGTTGTTGATGAAGGATGGCTTAGTACGAGTGTAATTATATTCAGTGGGTTTGTCTCAGTAGTCCTGCGTGGTAGCTGATTGTCCTACCAAAACACCAGGTTTGATCGCAAGTGTGGATCAGGTGCGAACTAGCAGACCGAGATTTTCAGTAACGACCTCGCTATCCAACACAGTTTCCCCACAGCAACAGTAAGAAGAAGAACAAAAACTGTAGGACATTTCCAGAACTTTTCATCACATTTGAAAGATAACTCATATAACAAAACCTTCGTCGCCTCGTACAAGGTGCCGCCTTAGCTCAACTGTTGTCTGCGACTACAAAAAGGCACACACAAAAAGAAATTAACAAAAAAGGCAAGAAAAGAAACAAAGGCAACAAAGTTCACCAAATGACCTGCGTCGTAAAAAGATATAAAGTAGTCAGTAACTGAAACGCAACGCCGCTAATCAGAGGCAGTAACAACACAGTTCGGAAGACTGTAAAAGATCATGCAATTATTCGCCAATAACCCCAGAAAGGTTATATCACCGGGCTGTCTGCTAGCATCCCCCAAAGGCTCGCACTAAAATTGACAGGAGTGGCATGGAGGTGGGGATTGAGGGGTTGGGGTTGGAGAGGGAGCTCGGTGCACCAGAAACAAAACAAAACAAAACTACGCACGACAAAACACACACACACACACACACACACACACACACACACACACACACACACACACACACACACACACAGAGATAAAAACCCAGAAGAAGACGCATGATAAATATCAACTTAAATACGATAAAGCTTTGGGTCTGCAAAACAATTCTTGTAGATCTAGCAGCGCCTGTGAACTTTCTTAATTACACGGCGAGCTGACCAAGGAGGAAACAGCATCTCGGAGTGCTAATACAAAGGTTAAAGGGGTCGGGCGCAAACGCCTTGTGGTTAAGAAATCGGCCTTCCGTGTGGAAAAGGCGGGGTTCGAATCCTGACCGCCCCTGATGTTTTGAGGATGGCGATTTTTCAGATCGCCAGGTCAACTGATGTGCACACCTGCGAATGCCTCATCCTATTTCGTGTGTCCACGCACGCACAAGATCAGATACGCTCGGAAAAGATCCTGTAATCCATGTCGGAGTTCTTATAGACACACAAATGTGCCCAGGATGCATCCCCTAAAACGGAGTATGGCTGCCTAACTGGCGTGGGGAAATAAGGATAAGATTGTATACGGTCCTGTGAGGTAGTTACCCTCATGGAAAAAGCCACACAATGACCATTTGCAGTCCGTGAACGCAGAAAGAAGACGAATAAAAAAAAAGAAGACAAAGAAGGTTGTCCCGTAACCATATTTGGTTGTGGGGCAGTGCGATGTTCGAGATCAGCTTGTTAAGGCCTCTCTCTTGCAACCTTCACCTTTCCCGGCTCTGAATTGGGTCAGGTACCTATTTCCAGCAGGGAAGAATTATTATCGCTCGGAAAAAAGCTGCATTTGTTTGCACTGATACGAAAGGCACGCACTCTAGCCGCTTTGCCAACGCAGTTCTCTAACAGCTTTTTAGCTGTTTTAAACGGACGGATGCAAACCATGAACTGGATAGGGTGAGAAAAGTGATGACTCAGCCAGGTGACAAGATCAAGGGGGATCACTCTTGCGAAGAGTGCGCAGAGGAAACCTCATATTGAGTGCGTTGTTCGCGAAACTACAGTCCGAGATGCCACAAGGCTGCTGAAAGAGATGAAATAAAACAAGGCAGATAGTGAAAGAATGGAAGGAAAGAGTGGGGGACACGATATCGCCAAACTTGAAGGGGGGTGGGGGGGGGGGGACAAAAACAGAAACATTCTTCTTTTGAGGAACGCCTCCCAGAAATAAAACAAGACAGATAGTTAAAGAATGGAATGAAAAAGCGGGGGACACGATATCGCCAAACTTGAAGGAAAATAAACCCGAACAGAAACAGACTCCTTTTGAGTAACGCCTCCCTCCATCTGCTAACAGGAATTGAAACAATAACGTCACGCGGGTGGCCATCACGATGAAATAAAGCAAGCTTACCCCGCAAACCGGGGAGAAAAGAGGGACAGCAGGGGACGCAATATTGCCAAAATAGACCAGCTGATGAAGACAAATGAAGGAAGCGAAACACTCCCCCGAGAGCACATCAAACCCCTCTTTCGCACGTCACACATCCAACGGATATCACGGCCTCGGAGAAACCCAGCGCACTCAATTGTTAAGTACGACGTCATCCTAGAAGAGTATTTGCAAGGGAGAAAACGCGTGAAGATTCGTGTGTCCCAGTGGAGATACTTCCTCTTGTAATCGCGCGGTAATCACGCGCAAGGCTTGGTAATTGAGCGGTAAACAGGGACACGAGGATCACTCACGCGACAGCCAAGTCGACAGTCGACACACCGAAGATGGGTCAGTGACAGCGGCGAAGAGAGAGACAGGGAGACAGAGAGAGACAGACAGAAAGAAAGAAAGACAGACAGAGACAGAGAGACCCAGACAGACAGACAGACAGACAAACCGACAGACACATTGGGGAAGAGAGAAAGCTCGTGCTTTTAGACACTCTGAACTATCAGTTCTAATGATGGACGAGAATTAGCTGTAGTTATATTTTTATTCTGGCGACAGCCGACAGACAATACACTCTTCAAAAAAAGTTAAGGATCACTTTTTTACAAGCACGCCACACAAAACAGACAAGACCGAATTCTTTCCTTTTTGTTAAAATTATATAATTGAACAAACAAGGAATAATGACAAACAAAGCAAAGATCGAACGCGGCAGCGATAATTTAGCCAGAGTGTGTCAAACGTGACAACCCTCGAAAATGGAATTCACAACAATGTGAATCAGTGTCAATAACGCGTGTGCCCTCCGTTGTGTGCCAGGCATGGAGTGGATCAGGTTGAACATGAATGCTCTGGGAACTCCATTCCACTCCTGATGGAGCCATTGCAGCAGTTGACCCAGATTGGCGGGAGGAGGGTGATGTTGCTGTACCCGACGACAAAGCTCGTCCCACATGTGCTCTATGGGGTTCAGGTCCGGGCTGTTGGCTGGCCACAGCATCCTGTTGACCCTGGCCTGCTGGATGAAGGTGTTTACAGCTGCAGAGCGATGGGGAGGTGCGTTGTCATCCTGAAGAATCGCACGAGGGCCGATCGCTTGGAGGGCTGGAACGACCAGGGGTTGCAGGATCTCATTCTGGTAGCGGACACCGGTCAAGTTGTCCACTACATGGTACAGAGGTGTCCTTAGACGTGTGCTGATCCCTCCCCAGACCATCACAGAGCCTCCGCCAAAACGCTGTCGTTCCAGAACAGCGCCTTCTGCGAAGCGCTCTCCGCGACGCCTCCACACTCGGATGCGACCATCAGCAGGTTCCAAGCAAAAGCGGGACTCATCTGTAAACAACACCTGAGCCCACTGCTGACGTTGCCACCTCACATGTTGAGTGCACCAGGCTCGGCGAGCTGCTCGGTGATTAGCAGTCAGGGTTGTTCCTCGGACTGGACGCCTTGCACGCAAGCCAAAGTTGTGTAAGCGGTTTCGGATCGTCTGACCACTAACAACAGTGTTGGTGGTAGCTTGTAGGCCTTGCCTAATTTTGTTTGCCGTTGCCATTCTTTGTTGCATGGCCTGCCTCTGAATGAAGCGATCCTCTCTTTGTGTGGTGACTCTGGGCCGACCAGAACGTTGTCGCTCCTGCACTCTTCCAGTTGCGTGGAATCTCTGTTTTAGTCTGATGATGACACAGAGGGAGCCACTGCAAGCCTCTGGGCCACTTGCCTGGCAGCAACACCGTCTTGTAGCCATCCTATTGCCCTTCCTCTATCCAAATCGCTCAGTTTTCTTCGTGGGGCAAGTTGCTACTGTGCATAATTGTGTCAGCGTGTCAACCTTTAAACACAAGCTGGTGAGCGATGTTCATAGCCAGGACCCTGTTGTAGCACGTGCATCACAACCTTTTGCCCTGGCATGCTTTCCGCAAATTTCATGGGGCTATAAAAAACACCCTTTTTCTTCCAAAATGCAGAAGCTTTTGAGAACAAACAAAATTCTAGGTCAAGACTCATTGTTCATTTGTTAATTCAAACACATTAATCTTTTAATTATTATGTCGATGTTTAATTTTTTGGCAATTTTTTATAATTAGATCCGTTTTTTCAACCGATCCTTAACTTTTTTTGAAGAGTGTATATAGTTCAGGGAAGGATAGAAGAAACATTTCGAACTGGTCATTTTTGACACTATGAGCTTTCGGTTCGGGTGATGCATGAAGATTGTTATTATTTGCGGCAGTATGCACGCTGTGGAAGATGTTGTTGTTGTTGTTGTTGTTGTTGTTGTTGTTGTTGTTGTTGTTGTTGTTGTTGTTGTTGTTGTTGTTGTTGTTGTTGTTGTTGTTGAAAGGTTTGAACAAATTGATCATTTGTTCGTTTCTGACACTTCTTGTGGATCTGATGATGATGAAAGAGAATAACTTGCGATAGCAGAAATACATTGGTTTCTTCTCTGAAGTTTAAAATGTCAGTTATCAGGAACACAGTTCAAATTGGCTATTTCTCCGAGAGTGAAAAAAACAAACGCAAAACGTGCGAGAGTACGTTAATAATGTCAGAATGTGATAACGATTCTAATCTAAGTTAGACCTACAAACTAAACCGTTGCATGACACCTTACTAAAACTCCGTTATGCATACAGTTTTGAAGTTGTCATTTTTCTTTTCAAAGAATGTTATTGTTTTCCATTTCCTCCCTTCCAGTAGCAACTATTTATTGCTGTCTTGGTTTCTGTCTTTTTTACATTTAGTCAAGTTTTGACTAAATGTTTTAACATAGAGGGGGGAATCGAGACGAGGGTCGTGGTGTATGTGTGTGTGTGTGTGTGTGTGTGTGTGTGTGTGTGTGTGTGTGTGTGTGTGTCTGTGTGTGTGTGTAGAGCGATTCAGACTAAACTACTGGACCGATCTTTATGAAATTTGACATGAGAGTTCCTGGGTATGAAATCCCCGAACGTTTTTTTCATTTTTTTGATAAATGTCTTTGATGACGTCATATCCGGCTTTTCGTGAAAGTTGAGGCGGCACTGTCACGCCCTCATTTTTCAACCAAATTGGTTGAAATTTTGGTCAAGTAATCTTCGACGAAGCCCGGGGTTCGGTATTGCATTTCAGCGTGGTGGCTTAAAAAATAATTAATGACTTTGGTCATTAAAAATCGGAAAATTTAAAAAAAAAATAAAAATTTATAAAACGATCCAAATTTACGTTTATTTTATTCTCCATCATTTGCTGATTCCAAAAAC
>NC_090256.1:27851033-27873533 GCF_037325665.1 Littorina saxatilis
TCCTTTGTAGATGTCGACTAACAGTTTCTCTCCTGTCTCTGCAATCATCTGGTGATCCGAATTAGTCTGCAGGAAAACCTTGGCACTATTTTCAAACAGTTTGTTCTTTTTTTGCAGTCTCTTCACTGGGACACATTTTCCGACACTGAAAGTCCGAGAAGTTGTGTCACAGCCACTAAATGCATGCGCGAATAAGATATTCTTGCACACATTGGGGCCAAGACGGCTCTGCGTTGATCTGATGTCCCAAAGTCTTGTTGTACTTGCCTTGCTTGAGGAGAAGAACACATCCTTCATGTCTGACTTGACATGAAACAGAAGAAGAATGAGTAGGTCGGTGTCTTCCCCAACACTGAACATATGTAGTGTATTCTACGGCAGACTGAAGTGCGACCTGAACTATGACACAGTCAGCATCCCCCTGAGCATGCTGCACCGGAATCCCATTCTCCTCAAAGCAATTGCCAACAAGATGAACGAACCGCTGTTTGTTGGTGGTGTTGGAGAGGAACTCCTCCTTCTTCTCTGAGAGCAACATGTCAGGAGTGAACTGCACATCACGGCCAGGCAGGGTGCGTCTTTGAACATATGGGCCATGTCTTTGGTCGAAGGGCCCCCAAAATACCCATCAAAGACGACTGTTGCATGAGGGTATGAGTTCTTCACATACTCAACATACCTCTCAGCCAAGTGCGTGTAGGATGTGCCTCTCAGCCAAGACAGTTGATGAATTAAAGAGCCCCCATCAAGGATGTAGTGAACATCTTTGGTTCTCAACATTTCCTGCTTGCAGCCTTCACCGGCATCCCACAAATGCTTTGCCAAGAGGTGTTTGCTGGATTCTCGCATGAACCCGCTGTCGTCAAACAAGGATGAGGGCAGGGCTGTCAGTTCATGCTGGAAAATGTCTTGGAGCTTGGACAAGTCGCCACCAGCAACATGAAGAAGGCGCTGGAAAAGCAGCTGTGGATCTATGCTGACTCGCTCACCTCCAATCTTGACAGTGGGTTTGGTGCTCATGGTCACAGCCTCCTCATTTTTCTTGAAACTGACCGCTGACACTGCTTGGCCTGTCATTGTCTGGAGAATTCGATGCCCAATCACTTTGGCACTGTCCACGTTAGCAGATGTGTCTGATGTCAGGCCAGTTGCTATGCAGACAAGTTGGTGTCCCTCCGTCTCAAAAGGGTTTCTTTGTAGAACGTATGTAACTATAGTGCTGGTGTCCTTGTCATCTTTCCGCTGTCTTGCCTCCGTGAGATCTTTGTGATGTTCAGTGTTTGAGTCACCATGGGTGAAGGATACCATCCACTGGTTCACTGCAGCGCAAGACGGCATGGAGAGCAACCAAACAAGCCGCTGGAGTTCACCCATTCCCCTGCCTCTCGTGAGTCCGCCACTTGACTTGAGGGAACACATCAAAGTCTGCTCTATCGTCAGATCGCATGACAGTCCCGCCCAAAAACGTTGACTCCGTCGGATGACATGATGTCCAGCCATGAAGTCCCTGTACACGTCGGGGTGTGTCTCGGACAAGTGCATCATCTGTTTGGGTACCAGTCTGGAGCTCATGCCTGAAGAATGGGGGTTTCAGCTTCAGCGGGGACAGCTGCTTCCTGTTCACACTGACATTCCTCCAGCCCCTGAGGAGTTAATGAACATCATCAGATGTGGTTGCACTACTGACTGTTCCTCACAACGCTGTAGTTGCCGGAAGGTCGGCCTTAGCTGCACAACTGCCTGTGGACAGTGCCGTGGAATAAGTTGCCTCAATTCGATGCTTCCCATGGATGAAGAGGAGGAGGAGACTAATATTTGAGGTAGGAGTCACTAGGACTGTAGAAATAGAGTCAGATAGGTATCTAGGTTGAATTATGCATCATGTAAGGGATTTTCTTTGTTATGATGCTTTTCGTCATCAGATATGATCACCGTTACCGCGGGAAATAACGTTCTTACTGAATATTTCATCAGCATTTGACCGGAAATGGATTTTAGCTTAATATTCTTGTTATTCAGCTCAAGCCCTTTCATTTGATATGCAGCATGATAGGGTTCTCATTTTTTTCCAAGAAATTGCTAATTTCTTTGGCATTTTTTTTTTAAATATCGAAAAAGCCCGAAAAAAAATTAATTGTTCCAGTTTCTCACCGGGACTTTTCATATGTGTTTTTTCTTGGTTGGTACTGTGCATTGTGATATAAATCAAATCTATGGTCATTATTGTGAGCATCAAGTAAGCAGCAATCATAGGTGCGCTGTACTAGAAGTCTGAGACAAGGAAACATAGATCAATTTCTGTCTCTGTTCCGTTGTCAGTAGGCTACTTGGGCGTGCGCGCCGTAGCCTCTGTATGTTGACGAGACGAGCCGACTGCCGGCGAGTTGAAATAATTATTCTATCCTCACGCTGGAAACACAATTTCTGTCTTTTGTCGGTCCTAGCACAAAGACGACAAAGGTTGAAGACGTGTTACCCCTCTCTCTCTCTCTCTCTCTCTCTCTCTCTCTCTCTCTCTCTCTCTCTCTCTCTCTCTCTCTCTCCTCTCTCTCCTCTCTCTCTCCTCTCTCGGTGCTCTCTCTCTCTCCTCTCTCGGTGCTCTCTCTCTCTCTCTCTCTCTCTCTCTCTCTCCCCATCTCTCTCTCACACACACGAACACACACACCAATTGAACACACGCACGCACGCTCGCACGCACGCACGCACGCACGCACGCACGCACACACACACACACACACACACACACACACACATACACATCCATTTAATGTGAAAAATGGGACTTAGGGCGTTGAAGAAATGCAGCTGCGTTAAGTTTTTGAACTTTATTTCCATTTTTAATCAGGTAGCAAAAAAAAACGAAAGCTGTCCGCAAACTATCACAAGCATGCTTGTGTGACCACTCTCTATGTTGGCACCGATCGTCCGTAGACTAGAAACAATGAATTGCACCAACCTCTTTACCCCTTCGCGGAGTTCCCTCTTCTGCCTCCATCTATCCCGTCTCCATATCAAATATAGCACCGTGTCCTTGGCTTCACCATGAGCGGGTATCATATAAAATAAAATAAAATAAAATAAAATAAAATAAAATAAAGCGTTTTAACATGTTACGAAGTATAAACATTACTTATCGAGCAGGGGCAGGCAGGCAAACACTATATAGACACGCAATCAGCAGCATATAGTACGATTGCCATGTCTGTATGAAAATAATGAACGTGAAACTGGTAACTTGACAATACTCAGAGGATTAGGGCCACTGATGAATGCCCTCTTCGATGAATATGTACGCGAGGTTTCCTGTCGGTAACAGGAGAGACAGATAGAATCAGAGAGAGAGGGGGGAGAGAGAGGGGGAGAGAGAGAGAGAGAGAGAGAGAGAGAGAGAGAGAGAGAGAGAGAGAGAGAAAAAGAGAGAGAGAGAGATGATGGAACTTTATGTTTCAAGGATAGAGGTTTAAGGCGACGCCTTTTCTTACAACCGGTCCTTACTTCTAATACAAATGTCTAATAAATGATAAACAAGTAAAGCAACATGACAAATACACAAATTAAACGAACGACCCAGCAAACAATCGACAAGTAAGCACAAAATGACAAAGTAAGCAACATACAAATCAAAAGCGAAACATGCAACATGTTAATTGAGGTTACACATGTAAAGTGATCGACGGTAAAATTCACACAATACCAACGTTTACACTAATGCTTACAATGATTATATGGTGTAAATGATGATGATGATGATGATGAAGATGATGATGATGATGATGATGATGATGATGATGATGATTATTTGATGATGATAATGATGATGATGATGTTGATGATGATGAAGGAAAATCGCAACATAAATTCCACATAATACGTGTAATAAATGTAACCGAGTGCCGTAACACTACGATCACCTCGGGAGGCGAAGTGCAATCAAACAGGATTGAAAATGTTAGGGCTAATTTTTTAGTCCTATAAAAACTGTTATGCAAACCCGAAGGTTTCCATGAACATACAGACAATCGGAAACCACCAGACCCCATCACAAACAGAATTCCACAATTCACCGGTGTTGACTTTAAAGGCCAACAACTCGGGTGCAGAGTCTGCTGTGAAGGGAGCGGTAGCCTCCCCTGTCACAATCGCCCCCGTTTGAATGAACTCCGTCCCGAAGTTCCGAACCGGGGGACCACTGTCCATCCCAAGTTCGCAGAATGGGAACAGCACGAAAATGTTCAGTGGTCATATTATGCCATTACCTGAACATATCATGCCGAGTCCCATCCCTGCTCGCAAGCGCCAGATATAACCGAGTGCCGTAACACTACGATCACCTCGGGAGGCGAAGTGCAATCAAACAGGATTGAAAATGTTAGGGCTAATATCTTAGCCCTATAAAAACTGTTATGCAAACCCGAAGGTTTCCATGAACATACAGACAATCGGAAACCACCAGACCCCATCACAAACAGAATTCCACAACTCAACGGTGTTGACTTTAAAGGCCAACAACTCGGGTGCAGAGTCTGCTGTGAAGGGAGCGGTAGCCTCCCCTGTCACATAAAGAACATATTTTTGTAATTCATAAAGCTTTGCCAATTGTTGACAGCTACTTGCACATGTTAAGACTAGATATATAGCCATCTAGGTAGACATATAGTAATGATTATGCAGAGCTTGTTTGAAACTCTTTAGTGAGGTTAATGATCTTATTAGAGACGGAATGGAGAGAGAGAGAGAGAGAGAGAGAGAGAGAGAGAGAGAGAGAGAGAGAGCGAGCCACAGAGAGAGAGAGAGAGAGAGAGAGAGAGAGAGAGAGAGAGAGAGAGAGGGAGAGAGCGGAAGAGAGTGAGACAGACAGACAAAGACAGAGAGAGAGAGAGAGAGAGAGAGAGAGAGAGAGAGAGAGACATAGTGAGAGAAGGACACACACAAGGAGAGACAGACAGACAGAGACAAAGAGAGACAAACACAGACGTAGAAAGGGGGAGAAGGAGGGAGAGACACATATCGAGGGCGTACAACCGCCAATATGATTGTTTGTCTATATTTCAGGGGATGATATTGGGGGACTATAAAATACGATGCCAAATTGACAGCCTAAAGCTAACGTGACACAGGGAGATATGTACGCTGATATCTGATAACCTTTCCGCTTCGCCCTTTGCCCCCGCCGATGGCTGGCGGTCCATTTGTGGATTTCCCTGGGTACTGACTTGTTAATCCTACACTATCCTCTGATTGCTCTGAGACTGACCAACCGGTAGCACTACCTCCACTGGTATCCTAGTCCCCGATTCTATAACTTGTCACAATTAATAGTAATATTGAAAACGTATTATAGCAAGAACCACGGTATAGTTCCATGTTACCAGGTACCCTCTGCTCTGAATATGATTATTTCCTACAACTAACAATTAACTTTTACACTAGTGGGGTGTTTATTGCATAAGCTCACAGCGATGTACGAAAATGGAAATGTTCAACTATGCAGACAACGACAATGAGAGAAATGAAAATAAAAGTAAAGGCTTGATCACAATTCACACAATATACAGGCACTAAAATGTACAAACGCCACACGAGTAGGGAGGTATACTTCAAAAGCCTGAAGTCCCACAGACTTCCACTTCACAGCATGATTATTTGTCCTATTCCGTTGTGCTGAACTAAAGTAGGTTTCGGGCTCAAAGAAATATCTATATATACTTCTGGAAATATTTTTGTGAAGTTTAGGATGAATTCATTCATATACAAAAATCTGAAACTCACAGATTGCCAACGTTCCAAAATCTTGAATGGAAAAAAAGGTTCAGTTGTTGGACCTTTTAATTACAAAAAGACCAAAAAGCACTGTACTCACTGCTTTCGTCATAATCACCTTTGCTTTTAATTACAGACAAAACGTAATAATCACAAGAACGTTGACCTTTTGGTCATCAAACGTGATCAAATATGGTACACAGCAGACACAAAGTGAGGGTACAAAATTGGTACAATGACTTATCTAACATAGAAGAAGCTCGATGGTCACATACAGGCGGACCATATGTGACAGTGTTTGAAAAAACGGACATAAGTTGCACAGAGTTACTAAGTCAAAACCTTCGGCTGGTGACACTAGACTGATTTGTACATGTTAATCTGTGTGGACTCTACACGGGGAAATGTATCCACATACCGAATGGTGTTAAACAAATCACACACAAAATTGAACAGGTTATATTGTTTACAACGCAATATCCCTATATGCACAGTTTCTGTAAATTTCTTATCTTCTGAGTTGAATTCCAAGAAATCTGGATGCCATGCTCCTGTATATTTGCATCTTTAAATTTCTAAGGTAAAAAAGATTGATTGAATCAATTTGTTTTGGAGGTTACTAAGTACCCTTAGCTTTCTGTGATGACATTGAAACCTTATATCATAATGAGAAGAAAAAAACGCATATATCTTTCTTACCCCATGCGGTGTCACATATATCTTAACATAAGTATATCTGAAAGGCCAACCGAGGTGTACACGATCTACTGTCTGGTCCAAAGGGTGTCTTCCCAGAACTCAGAACTGTGTTAGGACAGAATAAAGGGTTTAGGCTTAGCCTTATCTTCCAACCTGTCTTTTGAACATGTACAGAGAAAAATAGCTGTACATAACCAACTTATACTTTTCAAAAAAAGTTAAGGCCCGGTGAATTTCCGTCGCGTTGCTGTATTGCATAATTTCTTCAGTGTGTCAGCTTTCAAACACAAAGTGGTGAGCGCCGTTAATGGGCATGCAGGACCCTAGTGTTAGCACGCGGAACAGAAGTTTTTACCCAGGCAATTTCTGCCTTCATATCATAAGACTTTGAAATGTTTTCAAAGTCTTATGACATGAAGGCAGAACTTGCCTGGGTAAAAACTTCTGCCAAGTAAGTCAAAATTGTCTACATTTTCTTGACCGGTCTCTATGTTGTTTTTTTCGTTTTTGTTCTCCTTAAGATTACTTCTGTCCCATATCATTTAGTTTCCGATTCTGTGACGTTGCATGCACTGGTCATACTTCATTGTCAAGTTTTTGTACTCCTATAATGTAACGGAGCAAACGAAAACCTCTCTGCAAAAAATAAAAACCCGGTATAATGGATTTGTTTGTTTGGTTTTTAGGAGGGGGGGCACAATTAGATTGTAATGATATATACTACAACAAAAGATGCCCAACATCATGCAAAGAACTGATTAGTTTTAACTTTCTTCACTTCGGAATTTCGTGCTGCTGTTATCACAGGCGTGTGTGTGTGTGTGTGTGTGTGTGTGTGTGTGTGTGTGTGTGTGTGTGTGTGTGTGTGTGTGTGTGTGTGTGTGTGTGTACGTGTGTGTGTGTGTGTGATTGTGTGTAATTGTGTGTGTGTGTGTGTGTGTGTGATTGATTGTGTGTGTGTTTGTGTGTGTGTGTGTGTACGTGTGTGTGTGTGTGTGTGTGTGTGTGTGTGTGTCTATACGTGCAAATGTTTTTACAAATTACGTCGAACCTAAAACCGAGATTTGTAAAAATGTAAAAATGTAAAACTATCGCATTCCACAAAGTAATACATGCCTTTTATTTTATTATTTATATTTGTTGTGTATAGCCTCTATGTTGGGTGGTGGGGGGTTGGTTTGGGCCCGATAGATAAAATATTAAGATTTTTAGCATAACAAAGAAAACAAACCCGAATTTCCCAGCGATGGGACAATAAAGTAATGAAAAAAAATTAAATAAATCTAATAGACCCCTTGACTTTGGGGTAGCGCGACTTGTTGCTGCTAGCTTTCCGCTGGGAGAAGCGACCCGAATTTCCCAGCGACGGGACAATTAAGTAATACAAACAATCTTTAAAAAATCTAATAGATCCCTTGATTTTGGAGCAGCGCGACTCTGTTCCTGCTAGCTTTCCACTGGGGGTAAGCGACCGAATTTCCCAGCGATGGGACAATAAAGTAATGACAAAAAAATAGAAAAAAATCTAATAGACCCCTTGACTTTGGGGTAGCGCGACTTTGTTGCTGCTAGCCTTCCACTGCCATAGGAGGAAGCGACCCGAATTTCCCAGCGATGGGACAATTAAGTAATGAAAACAAATCTAAACAAATCTAATAGATCCCCTGACTTGGGGGTAGCGCGACTTTGTTGCTGCTAGCTTTCCACTGCCATGGGAGGAAGCGACCCAAATTTCCCAGCTATGGGACAATTAAGTAATGAATTTTTTTTTCTAATAGATCCCTTGACTTTGGGGTAGGGCGACTCTGTTGCTGCTAGCTTTCCACTGGGAGGAAGCGACCCGAATTTCCCAGCGATGGGACAGTAAAGTAATAAAAAAATAAAAAGAACAATAAATCTAATAGATCCCGGATATGACAAGAAAATATCGGGTGCATTTACGTGATTTGTAAAACATTTTACAAATCGCGGGGCGCGCCCAGTGATTTGTAAAATGTTTTACATTTTTACAAATCACGGGTTAACATGAGTCAAGAACGCTCAATAACTGGCTCCACAGTTCGCTCGCTAAGCTAGACCCGCCGACGCTGAAGATTCTTATTACTTTGGGGAAATAAGATCACTAGTTGGCTGTTGTATCGCCTGTCACCTCTGGTGGTTGAGACATATCATGCTCACTATAAATCGTGCCCCCCTCATCCGGCTTGCTGGAGCAGGACATTTTCTTCATTGGCTTTCCGGATCCGTTTGCCGCGAAATGAGCTTGTTGTTCTAACACTCGGACTGGTGATGCGTATCGGGTCTGATGGACAATGCATTTTTTCTCTGCCCCTTTCTTTTATTCTCAAGCCCCCCCCCCCCCCCCACACACACACACAAAAAAAACCAAAAAAAAACTCCCTTCCTCCGCCGAAATCACACGAATCAACCAACAGAGAAACGCCTCACAGATTAACACCACTGCGTATAACGCAAGTCTTGACCAACCGTACCTCTCTCGGATGAACAGGAGTTGCCATAGTTGAGGATTTTCACTCAGTCAACTGATTTGGGTATGGGGTATCAGTCTACATCTGTTTCGGTTTCAAACAACTTTAATCGTCTTCCTTCATTGGTAAAGAAGGAGGATAGGAGGGGGGGGGGGGGGGGGGGGGTGGGGTGGAGATAGACGAAGGACGAGAAAAGAGGGAGAAAAACTGAAAAATGAAAGCTTGCCAACCCATCTGACACAAGCCTTCGACCAGATAGGTGACCATGCAACGTCTTCGGCAAAGGCGCAGACGACGTATATTGATAGCATTTTGTCTACATAGGATAGTATATGATCTATCAAGAGCTAGGGATCAAAGTATTCAATGCCAACATTCACATGTAGAATTACTGAGTGTGGCACCAGTACTCTAAATTTTAAGGCGGTACATCTTCTATCATCCAGCCATACATTCGATGCCTAAATACAAATGTAGTATTACTGGTAGTAGAACTGCGTGTAGTACTTTGTCTTTAGAAGGGAAGAGGATACAGAGGGAGGGGGGTAGGGGAGGGGAGACAGGCCGCCTCAGACTATATGTAGCCTACTGTAGACGTCAGCATCTTCAGTCCAAAATGAATTAACTACGTCTGCAGACAATCAACTTGTCGTCTAGGGATTGACGCTCTGTGCGAAGAACGCAGTTGTTTTTCTGTCACTGACACGATCTGCTAGGTTGGTGTGGGTTTGTTCAGGTATGACCATAGATGTGTATTGACTTGGTTTTCCATGGTGAGTCACCACCGACCAGACACTGCGTTTTTCAGCCAAAGGAAGACATATTTCAGTTCTGTCAATTTTGGCGGTACCGTTATAATATGAGTGGCAGTCACGTGACCCCATGCAGTGGGAGAAATGTTTGATCCAAAGCTCTAATTCTTAAAGCGGTGCCTATCGCCAGCAATACACAATTTGGTCATCTAAAAAAAAACCTCGAGGGGTCTGTGTGAGTGAAGGGGAGGAAGGGGGAGGAAGGTGGGAGGGGGGGAGCATGTCTCGGTAAGGCAGTATCACAGCCAGCAAGATTAAAGCATTCGATTGGTTTCGATCCGTTTTGCCTTTTCAATTCGTAACCTCGTAACCGGTCTGCCTCCCCACCCCCCCCCCCCCCCCCCCCCCCCTCCCCCACCCCCACCCTTGGCTCCTACAATGGCTCATATATGAACATCAATTTCTAGTTTTACAAACTGTGTGTGTGTGTGTGTGTGTATGTGTGTGTGTGTGTGTGTGTGTATGTGTGTGTGTGTGTGTGTGTGTGTGTGTGTGTGTGTGTGTGTTATTGTGAGTGTGTGTGTGTACAGAATACAGAATACAGAATACAGTATTTATTGAGCCAAGTGACATTAAAAACATTTAAAGCACAAGGAATTTCGCGTAGTGTTGGTAAAATCACGCACACACACACTCCCACACACACACTGACACACACACACACACACAGTTTGTAAAACTAGAAATTGATGTTCATATATGAGCCATTGTAGGAGCCAAGGGTGGGGGTAGGGTGTGTGTGTGTGTGTGTGTGTGTGTGTGTGTGTGTGTCTGTGTGTCTGTGTGTCTGTGTGTATATGTCTCTGTGTGTGTGCGCGTGTACATGTGTGTGTGTGTGTGTGTGTGCGTGTGCGTGCGTGCGTGCGTGCTTGGGAAAGTATTTTTGTCTTCTTGTAGGTGTAGCAGAAAAAGGGTTTCTCTTTGGTTTAAAATGTGACACTGGCTTCCGTTTTCTCAGATGCGTTTAGATAAAGAAACTATTAAACAACGCAATTATAGCGAAAACAGCCCCGATTTTCTAGTGATCTTTATTTATCACCAAAGGGACCCGAGCCCCCTACAACATTCAAACAAAAAGTACACGTAAGCCGATTACAAAGTGTTTAAAACTAGTTGAATTCACTGTTCGATGTCTGTTTCCCGCCTTTGGTAGCGCTAGCGGAAATGCGCAAAATAAGAATTACATTGACAAAAACTGTAACCGGTTTTGTACATTCTGATGACTTTTGTTGGCTTTTGTTGGCTTCAGAGAGAGAGAGAGAGAGAGAGAGAGAGAGAGAGAGAGAGAGAGAGAGAGAGAGAGAGACAGAGAGAGAGAGAGAGAGAGACAGAGAGAGAGACAGAGACAGAGACAGAGAGACAGAGAGAGGGAGAGATAGAGGGAGAGAGAGAGAGAGAGAGAGAGAGAGAGAGTCACACACACACACACACACATACACACACACGCACACACACACACACACACAAACACACACACACACACACTTGACACGTGTCGGCATTATGCGCAGGAAGATGTTACTAATAATTGTGAGGAAGAGGAGGGGGAGGAGGAGGAGGAGGAGAAGAAGGAGGAGGAGGAGAAAGAAGAAGAAGGTCGGCTGGCAACAGAGAAATATGTGTGCCAGGGAAGATTAGCTGAACCGTCATTGTACACCATGGCCATTTCTTTAAAACAAACAAAAAACTGTCTTAACAAACCTGGGACACAGTTATTCGTATTCTATACTTCACAAACGACTTGATGCAAACTTTCTGCTCAGCATATCCAAGAACATTCAAAGTTCCAGTCCTTCCTGTGTAAACGATTCGGGACGCCATTTCAGATCATTCCGAGGCTCTTATCAACACCATTGTACATCATGGCTATTTCTCCTTAAAAACAAGAAATTCCTTCGAGGTAGGAAAAACACCCCCGTTGGTCAAAGGGAAATAACCATTCTCACTGCCACCAACTGAGAAGGTTATTTCCCTTTGACCATTAATATGTTACTCTATAAGTCCTTGTAGAATCTTAATCCACCAATAACTCCCTAACCGTGTGTTTGACTGGTCCCAACTTTTGTAAGGGCCGTCTCAGGAATGTATAGAACCTGTTCACCAAGTTTGGTGACGATCGGTCCGTTCATTCTTGAGATCTATATGCGAACACAAACACACAAACACACAAACACATCGAGCGAAACCTATACACACCCCTATACCGGGGGTGTAATAATCTTCCTTGACAAATCTGAAACACGGCAGATATGGTTCTCATCTCAGATCAGTCGAGGCTCTTCATCGTACTTGGCATAAGACCATCCCTCTACTTGGACAGATACCAACAAGCAACGTTCTGGCTGCTTTCTGGATGGTTTGGATGAATTGATTTCGTAACTCACACTAGTCACAGTTATCAAAATTAAATAATAAAAATAGACCCACAGTTTACTGGAAGCAGTCAGGGGGTTGTTTGGGGGGTATGAATCGAATGGAAATCTTGGACGGATCTGGGATAGTGACCCAAACTGTTTACACGAGGATACTGTGCCTTTAACGTAACATGTTTCTTTCTTCTTCACAGGGGACTTGCGGAAACAATTATTCAAACGACTGAAAAAAGCTAATCAGCTTTTCTATTGTCAAGCTTTTCACAAGGGATAAGCAGACGAAAGAATCGGACAATCTGACTAATCTGACAAAAGGATTTAACGTCAAATGTGTTTTCGCAGTCTTTCACAAGGGATTTGAAACTACTTCGCAAACGACTGAAAGTAATGCACTTAGGCGTACAATCTGTTATTAGGTTGTGCACGAGGGACCTGAACTAGTTCGTTTTTCAAAACTGCACAACTAAAAGAGTAAAAGGTCAGTTCGGAAGGGAACTTTACACAAGAAACTGATAGTTAAATAAGTCCAACACAAAGTTAAAGAGCGGAGACCTCACAGTTTGAATTTTCCAGTTGGAGGTCTGACTTTAAAAATAAGAACTGTTTAATAATATAATCATAGATAGATATTGCAAAATGTAATCACTACTGTCTGTCTTCCGCTTTTGTAGTTCTTCTGAAGGAGGAACAACAACAACAACAACAACAACAACAACAACAACAACAACAACAACAACAAAACAACCGAGTTATATCAACCACCACAAAACACTGAAAAGCAAAACAATACTTCACCATCCCAGGTTTGTTAAGACAGTTTTTTGTTTGTTTTAAAGAAATGGCCATGGTGTACAATGACGGTTCAGCTAAGGCCAAAAAAAAAATAGGTGTGGTTACGGTAACATAGCCCCCAAAAATAGGGTAGGTAGGTAGGCAATCACTTTTTTTTTTTTTACTTTTTTTTCTAATGTGTACAAATTAAACCTACTTGACAGGGAAATAAGTGTGCGACTCGGGCGCTTTCGCTTTCATTGCGTTTTTTGCACTCGTTTTTTTTTTTGTTTTTTTTGGGGGGGGGGGCAAATGTAATAAAAAGTTATAGGATCGGCCCCTAAAAATAGGGTAGGTCGGGTTACCGTAACCACACCTATTTTATTTTTAGGCCTAATCTTCCCTGGCACACATATTTCTCTTTTTATTCTTCTTCTTCTTAACAATCTACTGTTACATCTTTACAGAATTATCTTTCAGGTGGCAGGCCTAGCTAGAATTGTGTGTAATTTTGTGTTGTTATGAAACGTAATCAATAAAGTGCATATGCTCCAACTATTTAGTTCTAAGCGGTATTAATCATCACTTGTTACAATAAAATAATCAGTTTGCAGCTATGTCATCTTGGCTGAGTGTTAACATTATTTAAGAGAAAAACATTCAAGTTTTAAATAAATACCAAATGGAAAAATGGTTTCTTTGAGTAAAATTTGTCTTCGAGCTTCATCGCTTATCTGTATATTCCCTTAAAGGCACAGTAAGCCTCCCGTAAACCATCACAGATACGGTCAGGCATTTACACACAGTACAAACACCCTTTCATTTAAACACTCACCGATTGAGAACATCCTAGGTGCCCTCCGTAAAGAGCGAACAATTTTCAAAGAATTTATTTTTGCGTGGTTTATCTTACCCCTGAGCCATCGTGAACCCGTGTGATCCAGTTTCCCTTTTTCACAATGTAGTCGTCAGTTAGTCATTTGAATGCGACTCGATGTGAGCTTATCTACAATAGCACGTTTTTATGCACAAAACAAACGGCTGTGGTTCACAAGAACTCTAGCGATGGCTTTTGACTGTTGAGAGGAACGGCGATATGCCGCATAAACCGTCGTCTGCTACGACCCTTGCGTGACCCTGCTTCCGGGCTTTTCTTTTTTCAAACTTTCACAACTTCGAATTGCACTGATCTTGTCTTGATGAAAACACGCTGTCAATTTATTATTTAGATTTTAAAAGTTAGGTCTAGCGCAAAAACGCACCACGGTCCAAAAACGTTCTGATTATCATCGATCCACGGCTATCGCCAGTTTAAGGGAAGTAACTCATTTTTGACCTGAGTTCAGGATGGGTCCAAAAAGTGTTCGAGACAATCTGCAAAATTAATTCTTTAAAAATTGCTCGCTCTTTACGTAGGGCACCTAGGATGTTCCCGTTTGGTGAGCGTTCAAATGGAAGGGTGTTTGTACTGTGTGTAAAAGCCTGACAGTATCTGTGATGGTTTACGGGAGGCTTACTGTCCGAGCGTGATTTCCGGGATATTCATAACAGCCGTCCAGCACCAAAACGAGGCGCCATTGTTGTAAAGGGCCAAGTCCACGAAAATAAATTTTTTGAAAATTTCTCACGCTCGACAGAAAGCAGCCAGGATGTTCCCGTTCGGTGAGCGTTTAAATGGAAGTATGCTTGTACTGTATGTAGACGCTCGGGGAGCTCTGTGATGGTTTACGGGAGGCTTACTGTGCCTTTAATATTGTTTACATATAATTAGAACACTTTTATCCTTCTCCTATCATATCAGATTTTTCTATAAGTTAAAAAAATAAATCATGGAGCCGTACAATATGTTTCATGTATTTCATTTTCAGGCTACCTTTTTTCACATTCTGCCCAATAACTCCTTTTTTAATACACACACAGAAATTGGGCAGAGACAAATGAGAGACAGTTTCTTTCCCTAACTCCATGTCAAGTTTCATGCAAATTGGTTGATATTAATTTTGTGAAAGTCAGTACCCCAAAACCACCAAAAATTGGCGTTTTTGTTTCCCACCTTCGTTTGGCAATAAAATGTTCGTTAACCCTTGCCACGTTTGGATTCGAATTGTACTAAAACTTTTGTTCAATGGACAAAATGACTCATGTACGCACTCATGTAAATGTTGTTCAGTTACTTTAACAACAACAAACAAGTCGCGTAAGGCGAAAATACAATATTTAGTCAAGTAGCTGTCGAACTCACAGAATGAAACTGAACGCAATGCCATTTTTCAGCAAGACCGTATACTCGTAGCATCGTCAGTCCACCGCTCATGGCAAAGGCAGTGAAATTGACAAGAAGAGCGGGGTAGTAGTTGCGCTAAGAAGGATAGCACGCGTTTCTGTACCTCTCTTTGTTTTAACTTTCTGAGCGTGTTTTTAATCCAAACATATCATATCTATATGTTTTTGGAATCAGGAACCGACAAGGAATAAGATGAAAGTGTTTTTAAATTGATTTGGACAATTTAATTTTGATAATAATTTTTATATATTTAATTTTCAGAGCTTGTTTTTAATCCGAATATAACATATTTATATGTTTTTGGAATCAGCAAATGATGGAAAATAAGATAAACGTAAATTTGGATCGTTTTATAAATTTTTATTTTTTTTTACAATTTTCAGATTTTTAATGACCAAAGTCATTAATTAATTTTTAAGCCACCAAGCTGAAATGCAATACCGAAGTCCGGGCTTCGTCGAAGATTACTTGACCAAAATTTTAACCAATTTGGTTGAAAAATGAGGGCGTGACAGTGCCGCCTCAACTTTCACGAAAAGCCGGATATGACGTCATCAAAGACATTTATCAAAAAAATGAAAAAAACGTATGGGGATTTCATACCCAGGAACTCTCATGTAAAATTTCATAAAGATCGGTCCAGTAGTTTAGTCTGAATCGCTCTACACACACACACACACACACACACGAACAGACACACATACACCACGACCCTCGTTTCGATTCCCCCTCGATGTTAAAATATTTAGTCAAAACTTGATTAAATATAAAAACACGTTTTTTGACATTGTTTTTGTTTAGCTAAGCCTGCCTCCATAAGCCCAACACCTTAAATGCTTAAAAACACACACACACACACACACACACACACATAAACACACAAGCACACACAAGCATACGCTCGTACACAAACATAAGACAAATGTCGCCAATGTTTGTACAGAGTGACGTTAAATAAACGATTTTATCATCAAGCATACACAAAAACACCGGAAAACACTTTGCACAAGAGAAGCAAAGTTCAACAATCTACCCGTACAGCTTCTGTAAAATTCCTTTTAAAACCCACCCACTGACACGCCGAAAAAAAATCAAACATCCAATCCATAGCACAAGTTTGCTTAAGGGACGCCAAATTTACCCCTTCGTGTGACAAAGTAAGCGGGCCGTAAAAAAGAGATTTGATATAGACGGGCGCGAGTGCGATGTGCTAGAAGGGCCCGCGAAGGGTCCACACGGGAGCCGTGATAGGCGCAGTCCCAAGCGCCCAGGGGGCCCTGCAGACGGGGCGAGACAGGGATGTTTCGCGCTTCCCCTTTTATTGCAGCAGTTCGCTGCTTTCGATCGCTCCCAAGGGGATGGCACTTTTGTTGCGTTCTTTTTTTTCCCCTGACACGAACTGTACAGCTGATGCGGTCATATCTTTGGCACGTAGGCCGCTTATTAGTTTTACATACGAGAATTAGACGCACAAAATCGTTGCAGATGTCTTTTGCCATTCAGTAAAAATCAGCTGCGGAGTTCGGACAAGTGCGAAATAAGTAATGCACCTGCGCACTTCCAACTTAAGTTTACTTTTCAAAAAACTTCCTGCAACTTAACAAAATTATAACTTAGAGTCGATCTGCGTTTCTGTACGCCAAACAAATCTCTCTCATGAAGAAGGTTCAGACGAACTGAATATAAAAGATTTGTGGAACCTATAGACCCCTCTCCTCGACCCCTCCCCTCGCCGCTCATTCCATTTCGAGCATCTTCAAGAACACTATCAACTCGAACTGAACTCAAATATTGTAGTTATACTATGACACACTTAAATGTCTCGGATAAACTAGCTTGATCCGGGAAAAATTGTAGCAGAGTTTTGTACTTTTGTCACCAAAACAATAGAATACAATACAAAACGTTACAATACAATACGATTTGTAAGCAATACAATACAATACAATACAATAAGAAACAAACAAACAAACAAACAAACAAACAAACTCAGTGTTTGAAATCGGCTATGAAGTAAAAAAGAACAACAACAACCACGAAACAATAAACCCAAATAAATCAACTTAAAGAGAGTCTTTACTTTGGAAATTTTGTTGGTCATTTCTCGTAAAATGTTGCCACCAGACCAATGCCACCTGAGCTTGCTGTGTACGTGTCAACTGTCTGTATTTTGTACGCTGGACAATGTAGGTGACACGAATTCTAATGAACTGGTGAACACCTGTTTAACATTACCGGCTGGTGGCAATGAACTGTCGTAAATTACCAACATATCAAATCGCACAGAAACTATTTACCACCTGAAAACTAAATGCACTCACAAACGCACCCACATGAAGTGCAGACACGCACATAAAGGCGGATGTTCAAACGCACGCACACGCAGACACAGACAGACACAGACAGACAGACAGACAGACACACACACACACACACACACACACACACACACACACACACACATACACACACATTTTCCCAAGTGCCCCATCTCCCTAACACACATATCTCCAGTACCTCCCAGTCAACCCACACCCCTTGTTCACCCACACACGCGCACATCTCCCCAATATCACCCGACTACCTCGCACTCTCAAGACTGTTAGCACAATCATTGTCAAAAACAACAAATCCCACTGAATTTGATTTTGTTGTTGTTGTGTTAATGATGTTCATTAATTTTAGATCATTTCAATTTCATTTTCGAGAAGAAACCAACTGCACCTTTCAGGATTCGGTAATTGCAAACTAGTTGTGTTAATTGTCACCGTTGCGCAAGTCCAACAACAGGTCAACTGAATAATTCATTGGCAATGGGTGGAACTTTACAAATCTATATATGATCGTTATGCACACTGGTTATTTGATAATGTGTAGTACTTCACAAAATTACAAAGTCATGGTCTTAATGCACCCTTGTTATCTAGCAACGTGTAGAACTTCACAAAACTATACATGATCTTTATGCACACTGGTTATTTGATAATGTGTAGAACTTCACGAAACTACATGATCTTTATGCACACTGGTTATTTGATAATGTGTAGAACTTCACGAAACTACATGATCTTTATGCACACTGGTTATTTGATAATGTGTAGTACTTCACAAAACTATACATGATCTTTATGCACACTGGTTATTTGATCATGTGTAGAACTTCACGAAACTACATGGTCTTTATGCATCTTTGTTATTTGACAATGTGTAAAATTTCATAAGTATGATTGTCATTTTGCACTCTGAATGTCTGATAATTTGGGAATCTTCACACACACCAATTCTTGTGTTCTTTGTGCATCCTAACGAGTGCTGGGTCGTTTTGTTTTTGGTTTTTGTTTTGCTGGTTCTTTTCAAGATACGGCCTATCCTACGCAAACCACCGTGTAAGCCTTAGAGACCTGCAGAGGCTTTATATTATGCACTTCGATCAACTTCTGTGAGGTTACCCTCATGGACTATATAAAATCTTATCCTTATCCTACTCTCTTACATTTATACCTGAGTTCAAGAACTAAGTTGCGTCCGTAAGAACATAATTACTTACTTGATTATTTCCTCACTTTTCACAGGTCAAAATTGCTTATTAACACTGTCTGTCATGCTTTACACCTGTTGTTCTTGCCTTGAGGTAAATCTGTATGAAGAGGTGTCGAGGCTACGGGTCAGGTACCGTGTTGTGTGAATTTTGCCAGGATTTTTTTTTGTTTTGCAAACTTGTAAAATTAATGTAGCCATGTCAGTTTCGGCATTTTTCTTGCATCTTACCCTTCCCCCATCGCCGATTTGCTGTGAAGTCAGTCAAGACTTCATTGTTCACCACACACACAAACACACACACACACACACACACACACACACACACACACACACACACACACACACACACACACACACTTGCCGTTAAGACCAAAAAACAGTTCCCTTTTAGTCTCAACAAAGATCTCCCAAGTGAAGTGTCGAAGATCTCTGGTCTCACAGCTCACATCACTGTGCAGGGGGAGGGGGGGGGTGTAGGCAGGGTGGGGGGGAGGGGGGGTAATCATACCCAAAACTGACATCAAGGCTAACATAACCCCCTTCACGACCCAACCCGAACCCTACTCCACCCCTCGTTACCCGCGTCACCTCCCTTCACTACATCCACCTCAACCTTCCCTCCCTTCCCACCGTTACCCAGCCCAACGCAGTGATGTGAGTAAGATGACAACGGGGATGAAAAGTGTGTATATAGGAAAATGACACGCTCCGCATGATGGAAGACCTGCACGCGTAAGTGCTATGGGATGCTTATTCATCTCGCAGACAGCCACGTGCAACTCGTCAACACTGACCAATCACAGTAATGGCCTCGCGCTCTACTTTCTCTGGGGTATTATTTGACGAACGGGACCCATTTATACATTGAGCGAGACGAGCTTAGCTTTTCCTTACATTCATCCCAGATTTCATTATATGCTGGCCAGAGAGTAGGAAACACTGCCATAAAGAAAACAATAAAGGGGAACAAAATTGAATAGAAAAATTCACGTAATTGCCGAATTCGATATTGGCAAAACGCTGCCCATTTCGCGTAATCGGCAGCGTTTTGCCGAAAACGCGTAGAGGCCTTTAAAACTTGCCCAATGTTTTGTCGATTACGCGAAATGGCCAATAATGTTGCCGATTCCGCGAATTTGGCAATTCCGTGAATTCGGCACGACATATATATATATATTAAATGTTCTAAACGCGAGCGTTATTTATCACTCTATATGGTAGGCAACAAAATCAGAGGGGCGATATACTTTATGTTCCGAACGCGAGCGCTATCTATCACTCACAATGTTTTTGCACCACATTTGCATGTGTGCAGTATTATCAAAAAGCCTTTCGATGTAGTTTTTCCGAAATATATGATAATATCCGAACCAGATCTTTGAAGTGAGAATATAAAATGTAATTTTAATGGCACTTAAGTTCACAATCACTTCACCCGGCAATCATTTTTCTCTCTCCTCCACCTCGTCTACATCTAATATGCACAGCTCTCATAGCTAGAAGATTTCCCTTTTTTTGTAGAAAGCATACTTAAAGGTGTACTATCTATGGAGCCATGTTGGGACAGTATTTTGGCGAATTGGACCTTAAAATGTAAAAGGGTAATTTACTGTGCTGTAACTTTAGATTCCTCTGAGATGAATTGCTCCAAACTATGCAAATGAATTAAATGAATTTCAATCGGCGAGCGGTTTTGTTCATCGACTCTTCTACCTCGGGAGTTCCGACTTCCGTTCGTCGTCATATCGTATTTAGTTCTGGTGGGTACGCATTCGCCGAAGCAGATAAAAACCGTTGGATTCAGGAACTGACTCAAACTTGTATATTTAGCAAACGCAGGCACATTCCGTGGTGTACGGGGCTTAAAAGTATTACACCGCATAAACAAACACATGTCCATTGCAGAATGTGTACCACTTATATTTACAAAAATAGATTGCTCAAACATTAATTCTAAGGCAATACTCGTGTATATGGTAATCTAAACCCTCTGTAGCTCTTTTGGTGATTTAAAATCTGTACCTCGAGCAACAGTGCGTGAAATACGAGCTCTTCTTGTCCTCCTTCGAGGAGTTGGAGAAAAGACCATACTGCCCTTTCTTTTTATACACGTTTCACCCCATTCTGATCATCCTCGCTCCACGGATATCGCCAGTTGTCTCTCTGACCGAACGCAACAGTCCTACGCGAATCTATCCGTTGAAAAGAAGAATACAGAGTGATCTCCCATATGTTGTTCACGAGCAGTGTTCGCGAGACGAAAATGATTGCAGATTGGCCGACTTCGACAGTGATCTCCGTTCTGTTCTTCACAGTTATGATAAAGACATCGTTCTAAGGTCAAAATAAGTCGAAATTTTGGGACTGCTGCCGGAAGGTGGGGTGCATTTGAATTTCACGCATTTGAAAAATGTTTTCGTCTTCCCGCATTTGATTTTCCCGCATTTGGTGGTTTGAATTTCACGCATGTGAGCTTTTGAAAGTCACGCATGTGAGCTTTTGAAAATCACGCATGTAGTGTATGGGTTGGGGTGTGTGTATATGAGATAGAGTTGCCCGTGACCGATGATGAGTCTCAATTCACCTTGAAATGACACACACACATACATACACACACACATACACACACATCAAGGAGAGGAAAAATAATTCAAATAATCACAGTTTAATTGTAAATAAGAATAAAATACATGTAAGAATATAAGAATAAAATACATGTCTTCAATTCATTCACCAACAAGGATAAAATACATGCGAATGACATTCAGAGTTTTGCTGGGAGATTCTTCGAAGCCATTTTTGACACGAACTGTTTTCTCGAAATGTCATTGGCAGCGTATCGTCTCTTGATTGTTGTCATCGCATCACCCATGTTGGTTGTTGGTATTCGTGTCTTGCTGAATTGTGATTTGTATTCACGCGTCTATACACGGGACTGACTCACGAACACACCGATGCAGGGGGGATACGTGCATGCGTGTGCATGCGTGTGCGTGAAATTCAAATGACAAGTAAGGAGAGATTTTAACTGGAAACCTGCGTGAAATTCATGTGTTAAGAAATGCGAGAAATTCATAACGTGAAATTCAAAAGTGCGTGAAATTCAGTTGCACCGGGAAGGAGACCGTAATATAAGGTTGCATCACTGTCAAAAAAATCGTCTGCTCCAGCGAGGGCCGAAACCAAACGGTTGATTATCACGTGAAAAATAGCTCGCTTGAAACTATCTGAAATAAAAATTCCTCTGTAATTTACAAATTACAAAACACCATGAAAAATCATTATCGACGATCGCGAATCTGCTTACATCCATAACACATTACAAAAAGTTCTAAATATGTACAAAAATCGGTTTCCTTGTGTGTGTGTGTGCCAGACAAGGAAACTCAGGGCATCCTGTCAGGGAGAGAATAAGCCGAACTCATTTTGACCTGAGGTCAGGATGGTTTCACCCCATCACCAACCCACCCACCCCCCCCCACCCCCCGCCCACCCCCATCCCTTGCCATACTATCCTTTATTTTTATTTTTAAATCGGTTACATCCTTTAACCTGCCAATTCTAAAACTGTAATTGTTCTGACACGAGGTCAACAAGAATTCTGTGAAATGAAAAGGGTTTAACTTTTCTCTCTTTTTTTGCCGCTGAAATGTTGAGCTTTGTTATAGGAAACTATACGTTTTTCTTAGATTTTCCCCTGGGTTTTCCCCCCGTTCATCTTTGAGAAACTGCCCCAGATCTCTAACCCTCGTTCCCTGCATGCCTGTCTGTCT
>NC_090256.1:27876761-27948799 GCF_037325665.1 Littorina saxatilis
TGCCTATCTTGTGCACTAAAACAAATATCAAACTACGTTGGAAGACCTTTTTTCCAGAATTGTTCTTTGGCTTTATTCAGACGGATACATTTTTATGCGTGTTGCTGTCAAGAATCTTCAGCCTGTGTGCTTGTAGCTTGTCATTTCAACAACCATCAAACAACGCTAAGAAAGACATTCTATTCGTATAGATTTCTATGCGTTTTGCCTATTCAACGTCCAAATTAGACATACAGGTAGACATAATCAAAAATAAGTTTTGTGTTTTGTCTGTTCACTTAAAAGACCGTTGGGTCGAAATATCTGTGAATGTATTGTTTTGTCAATAACAAACGTTCCAACAACCTACCTTTCTTGTATTTTTTATTCATTTTTTTTTTATACAGGTAGACGTTTTTTGACAGTAGAATGCATTAAAATCTATCCATTCGGAGAATGTACTTTTCCTCTTTGAACACTTCTACCTATGTATCAAATGTGAGCGTTGAACAAGCAACACGCATAAGAGTGTTACCCTGTGCGTGTGAGATGCGCATTGAACAATCATCAAAATATATTGGGCGAAAATTTCACCCAAAAGGATACATTTCGATGCGTGTTGTTGTCCAAAATCTTCACTCTTCAATGCAAGACGAATAATGATAAATGAGGTAAATATTTCTCTCTTTCTCCTCTCTTTTAAAAATTTTTCTACCAAAAAAAATTCGGTGGGAAGGGCCAGCAGTATCACGAGGTGAATTCAGATAATTCGCATGAATGTTTTATTGCTGTCGACGAGAAAATGATCCCGCCTGACATTTATTACAAAAGAGATCTGTTCCATCTTTTGAATAATAGATAAATATGTTTTTTCTGCTGTCGCTAATGAAAATGCAACCAACATACCAAGGAAAGCTGTCCAAAATGTGCGAATTTACGGGCGAAAGTTATAAACTGGTGTCACGATCTCTTTCGTGTGATTGTTCTGAGCAATGTATCATTTTTATATTTAGTCAAGTTTTGACTAAATATTTTAACATCGAGGGGGAATCGAAACGAGGGTCGTGGTGTATGTGCGTGTGTGTGTGCGTGCGTGTGTGTAGAGCGATTCAGACCAAACTACTGGACCGATCTTTATGAAATTTTCCATGAGAGTTCCTGGGATTGATATCCCTGAACGTTTTTTTCGTTTTTTTGATAAATGTCTTTGATGACGTCATATCCGGTTTTTCGTGAAAGTTGAGGCGGCACTGTCACGCTCTCATTTTTCAACCAAATTGGTTGAAATTTTCGTCAAGTAGTCTTCGACAAAGCCCGGACTTCGGTATTGCATTTCAGCTTGGTGGCTTAAAAATTAATTGATGACTTTGGTCATTAAAAATCGGAAAATTGTAAAAAAAAATAAATTATATAAAACGATTCAAATTTACGATCATCTTATTCTCCATCATTTTCTGATTCCAAAAACATATAAATATGTTATATTTAGATTAAAAACAAGCTCTGAAAAAAAAATTATTATCAAAATTAAATTTTCGAAATCAATTTAAAAACACTTTCATCCTATTCCTTGTCGGTTCCTGATTCCAAAAACATATAGATATGATATGTTTGGATTAAAAACACGCTCAGGAAGTTAAAACAAAGAGAGGTACAGAAAAGCGTGCTATCCTTCTTAGCGCAACTACTACCCCGCTCTTCTTGTCAATTTCACTGCCTTTGCCATGAGCGGTGGACTGACGATGCTACGAGTATACGGTCTTGCTGAAAAATTACATTGCGTTCACTTTCATTCTGTGAGTTCCACAGCTACTTGACTAAATATTGTATTTTCGCCTTACGCGACTTGTTATTGTTACAAATCATATCTATTTTTAATTAGAGAGAGAGAGACACACACACACACACACACACACACACACACACAAACACAAACACACACACAGAGAGAGAAACAGAGACAGAAAAACAGAGACAGACAGACAGACAGACAGACAGACAGAGACAGAGAAGACAGCATGGGTAGCGTGGCTACATCGCTACAAACTATCCCTATTCAGCCGCCCGAATTCTCTCTAGGACAATTAGTATGCACACGCACAAACAATGAAAAGGCAAAAAATATAACACTTACCAATGAGGAAGACGGTGAGCGCAGCAAACACAACGCAGAGAATTATAACTTTCGACATGGTGTCAGTCTTTGTATGATCTATGATGCGCCGTTTGGGATGCTAAATGTCAATCTTCTGGTTTCTCTGCTCTTTTGAACTCAGCCGTTGCAAAACTTGGACACTCAATGTCAGTGGGCTTGATGAAGATTACCGTTATTCTGGTCAACCGAACAAGAAGCTGTAATTGGTAATTGCCCTTCGAGTCTCGCCTCGAAGAATTCTCTCAATGAACGTGCTGGGCAGGATGGAGGAGGAAATTGTTGACGACGGTTAGGAGACAGAAATAACTGGAGCTGAACGAAGACGTGCAGAAATCGTAAGGCAGCGAAGAAAAGCAGAAATCGTGGGACGAATCTTCACAAGAAAGGAGAAATCGTTGAAAGAACTGTCCGAAGAAGAGCAGTAATCGTGGTGACGATTCTCTGGAAAGAAAGGTCCAACAAAATTGTGGCTGGAACAAGTGGTTCTGGCGCCGGTCACAAGGCTGCGAAGCGAAGAGGGACGGTCAGAGAGAGTGCGATATAATACCACAGGGAGGAGGGTGATACAGATCTATATAGCCCGCTGTTCCACTTGTTGCGCTTTGCTTCCGCTGTCTCGCTTCCCTCGCTGGCTGACGTTACAGTGGAGTGGCGCGGTCCCCGGTTCTTGCTGTGCACGACTTCTGACACAACTCTCTGCGAGGTGGTGCTGGCTGGCTGACCGTTACTTCTTTTCTCACTGAGTCGTCTGGCACCACGAGGCAACTCGCTTCAAGAACCCGCGCGTTACTTTTTTTCTACGCTACTCAATGTCACGTGACCCGCCCTTCTCGTCGATGATGGTGACGAAAGGGATGTGGGTGGACACTGAGTTGTGTGATGTGACGTGGTCTCTCTCTCTCTCTCTCTCTCTCTCTCTCTCTCTCTCTCTCTCTCTCTCTCTCTCTCTCTCTCTCTCTCTCTCTCTCGCTCTCTCTCTCTCTCTCTCTCTCTCTCTCTCTCGCTCTCTCTCTCTCTTGTTGTTTTTTCCGCGTTGTCAACGTACGTGCGTTGTTGAATCGATATACATTTTAAAAGATATTCATAGCAGAAACAAACAAAAACCGTCTCAAATCTCCCATAAGCTACCGAAAGTCTCCAAAATGGCTTCATCTCTACTGTACATCTTTAGACTTCTACAACATATAATTCTTTAGACTAGATTTGACACTGAAAGAAATGACGGATCAAAACCGACACTCTTCTGAAGCAATTTGTTATATCGTGAAGACTTTTCTTTAAAGCTCTAAAAGGCTGCTCTTATTTTAGCCCGAAGTTGACTTCGCGAAAACTATGCGAAATCTTGATACCAAAAATTCCGTGCCAAAGCTTCGCGCGGCGAGCTCCGTGAAGTATACACTTCGAAGAGTCGACTTCGCCCAGGCTTCAGAAAGTGGCATTCTCATCAACGTTTTTGGACACAACACCAGTTATATATAGTAGGGGAGACCGGGGCTAGTCCGCCCCCGGGGCACATCCGTCTTTGTCTGTTTATTCTTACGTTTGCCACCTTTTAGTCATTCACACCATGTGAGAGTGGTGTCCCTTCTTCCCGCCATATCCTGCAGAAGTTCAGAGGTTGCGCGCCCATATATCGTGAGTACAGGTCACAAAAAGTGTTTTTCTTCATTTTTGTAACATGAATGCATAGGAGTTGACTTAGGTTTTGATGCATTACCTCTGAGAACAAATACTTAGTCTTGGTGTCGAGTGAAAGTGCGTTAATTAAGGTCGAGTTCTGACGAAAGATTTGCTTCTTCCTTCCCATGTTGTGCTCGCTATCTGGCACTAGAGTTGCCTGCCCGTGCGGGGGCAAGTCCGCCTATTTGTCATGGGGCAAGTCCGCCATGAAGAATGTGCAGGTGTGGGAAACAGTCCAGTTTACATCTGCCATAACTGTGACTCTGATGGTGACTCCATCTATTCTCGATGGTAAAGATTGCAGATTCATGTCTAAAAAAAGACTGACGCCGATTTGTGTTACATTCTTTCGACATTCTTTTGTATTTCGTCATTGACATTTTTGAACCTAAATATTGAAGGGAATTAAAAAAGCTTTCTCACTGATCGGGTGCTTGTTTGACTGACTGTGTGTGCGTGTGTGTATAAAGCTTGCCCACTACTAGTCTTGTACCTACTATGGGATGAGAGCGGCGGACTTGCCCCACCCTGTAGGCGGACTTACCCCGACTTGGGGCAAGTTCGCCTACGTTAGGGTAGGTCTACTTAAAGCAGTATGTACAACAAATGTTCATGCGCACATAAAAACTGTCTGCACATTGATATCAGCTACACATTTGTCTTGATGTAAAATAAAAAATCAGTCTTCTAGTTCATCAAACTCGCCAGTTATGCTACCAAAAGCATAAAAGTAGGCGGACTAGCCCCGGTCTCCCCTACTCAGCGACTCAAATAGGGCTAGAGTTTAGACGAATGGACATGAGGATGAACAATTAATGGCGACTGCACGCGAGAAAGAACAAAATAAAGATTTTTTTTTCATAAACAATTACTCACGTTTATACGAATGTGAAGACACGGTTGGACGATACAGGATACGACAGTTACGACCCCGAGGTCTTCTTTGTATCAGTTTGCCAATGACACACGTTGATGCATCGATCGTAATGTAAAAATTATAACAATGATATGCATAAGAAAACCACAGGGTCGAAACTGTCGCACCTTGTATCGTCCAGAAATGTCGGCATCTTTGTATAAACTCGAGAACATAAATAATACTCACTTTTGAACTTCAAACCATTTCTCACCACTTGGAAATTTCAAATCCGCGTTGACACCCAAACTAAAAGCACTCCGAAGTAGTTTGCCTTTGCCAAACATTAGTTTATGCTGAGCCAGAAAAAAAATAACAGCAGAAATATTGTTCAAGCAATCTTCGACGAAGCCTGGACTTTGGGATTACATTTCAGCTTGGAAACTTAATCAAACATTAATTCATGAGTTTGGTCATTTAAAATCTCAAAATACTAATCAAAATTAAAACGTCAGTAATCGTTCAAAAAATGTATTTCATCTTTATCATTTTCTGAATCCAAAAACATATGTTCATGTTATGTTTGGATTAAAAACAAGCTCAAAAAGTTAACGAGAATAAAGAAAAGCCTGTTAAAGCCATATGTACTCGATGACTATACACGCTAATTGCTTTACCAACAGCTGGAGACAGACTAAATTAAGTTCCCTGCAAAATATTGTGGTCTAGGACCCCTTCAATGTTGAGATATTTGAATTTTCATTTTGATCTGGATCGTCCTATTTATAGATTTGGCAACACATGTAACGTTGATGCAAGGGAGAGAACACCGCGGCTTTGTTGACATCCTCACTTTTTCAGAGGCTAGAACAAGCTGTAATGCATGTATTATGGTCCGCGCATGGTGACGTATCGTCATTATATGGTCTTATGGTGCGTTTGACATCGATTGTGGGCAAACTACACTTTGTAAACACGGGAGTGCGTTAGTATGCCTTTAAGCGCAATCCTTGGCTGTCACCTCAAGCGATTAGCAGGCCGCTTTGCACGTCATAGTGAATGTGTCAGCGCTTACTTGTATCGACAACCCTATATTATTGTCTTGGTGGAACAAAATGCAGTGCGTTCAGTTTCATTCTGTGAGTTTGACTAAATGTATCATTTAATTTCACTGTACGTGACTTAATAATTATGTATGTTATCTGTGAATGGCTTATACATCGTGTGGCGCACAGTGTAACTTTTAACTTCTTCGTTATTGTTAGGCTTGAGTAGGAGCGATACATGAGTTGCTTTGACGATTTCACAGCATAAAAGTGTTTGCTTCTTCCTCGTATTGCGAAATGAGGAAACCTTGTATGTGTCCTCTTTCTTATATCAGATGTCATATCTCATCTCGTTTTCTCTGCGCACGGCACGGTTTTTGGCTGATTCAGTTCATGTGTGAGGAGCGGTGTTTGCAGAGCCAAGTTCGGCGAATGATCACTCCCAAAAACAAACTGAGTTCTTTACAAGCGAGGTAGATCGTTAAATGGCAAAATCCAATAACAATGGGACGTAAGTGCCCTCAATGTGGAAAAACCGAAAGCGAAAATTATACAGGACCAGTCTTCTGGATTTAAAAAACTAACAGAGCATTGGAATGAACAAGTGACTTAGTCCATCTTCTTATTTAATCATCCTTTTTACATTTAGTCAAGTTTTGACTAAATGTTTTAACGTAGAGGGGGGAATCGAGACGAGGGTCGTGGTGTGAATACGAATACGAATACGAATAAGAATATACGAATACGAATACGAATACGAATACGAATACGAATAAACTTTATTGTCATGAAACGTAGCGTTTATAAGACACGGGAAGATAAATAACCAAATGATTACATTGTTTCTTTTTTTTTGAAGCAATTATATACAAATTCTCCCAATTTAGTTTGTACTTTGTCTACTTGCAAAAGTTGACTTGGTACATCATATGAATATATAGGTAGATTAATTTCACTCATGAAAGATTTTCGTAATTGAAAATTACAATTGACAATTGAAATTACAATTGGTGTGTGTGTGTGTGTGTCTGTGTGTGTGTGTGTGTGTGTGTGTGTGTGTGTGTGTGTGTGTGTGTGTGTGTGTGTGTGTGTGTGTGCGTGTGTGTGTGTGTGTAGAGCGATTCAGATAAAACTACTGGACCGATCTTCATGAAACTTGACATGAGAGATACTGAGTATGGTATCTGCAGACGTTTTATCTCTCCATTTTTTGGATAAATAGCTTTGATGACGTCATATCCGGCTTTTCGTGAAAGTTGAGGCGGCACTGTCACGCTTTCATTTTTGAACCAAATTGGTTGAAATTTTGGTCAAGTAATCTTCGACGAAGCCCAGACTTTGGTATTGCATTTCAGCTTGGAGGCTTAAAAATTAATTAATGAGTTTGCTCATTAAAGTTGTCAAAATCGATTTTTCGCAAACAGATTTAAAATTGATTGCAACGTATTCTTCATCATATTCTGAATCTAAAAATATATACATATGCCATGTTTACTCTTAAAATGTGATCACAATTAACGAAAATAGATTAATTAGTCTTACGATACAAATTTAAGAAATCGATCCAAAAATGATTTCATCTTATTCTTTATCATTTCCTGATTCCAAAAACATATAGATATGATAGGCTGTATTCAAAACAAGCTCCGAAAGTTAACAAGAATACAGAAAAGCGCGCTTTCCTGCTTAGCACAATACGCTTCCGCGCTATTCTGGGGTGTAAATTTCACTGCATTTTGCACGTGGAAGGTGAGCGATTTCCTTCTCGCGGGGATTGACGAAGCTGTACTGTCTTGGTGAAAAACTACAGTGCGTTCAGTTTCATTCCGTGAGTTCGACAGCTTGACTAAATGTAGTAATTTCGCCTCACGCGACTTGTTCTTTTTTTCATTCAACTGTGGTTTGCTTGTATGTACACACGCGGGGATGATGAGGCACTGACAGGTCTGCACGATTCGCCGCCGATTGCTTGCCGATCACTGATAGTGATCGCTTAGCACACGTGTGTGTTTTCCCTAAACTCATGTGACCACAAGCCAAACTCACGTAACCTCAGTCAAACCACATTGTCAACGATCAATGCAGACCAGCGATCGTTGCCGCAACGAATCGTGAACTACGATGAGTGTATTTTCGAAAGAAAAGGGTATCATATTAAGGGCACATTGCATATTAACATACACATCTGAGTTAAGTGTTCGTCGGAATGGCAGGTTAAAGTCGGTTAGCAGCGTGCTTTTGCATCGCCTCGCCTTGAAGCTTACTTAGAGGTCAGGGGCTCTTACTCTGCCACACTGCTTGAAAATCTTGACAGAGTTATTTCTGGAAAAAACGTCAATTACGAAAGAAATAGAATGTATAAAAGAAACTTCCTTTAGGTTGTCATGGCAAATGATACATGTAATCGTGGTCGGAGGCACTTTTGTATGAGCTTGTATCAACTCGCCACATGCACAACATGTATATAATTCAAAGAGCCCCAAACGTCTCGGAAAGATAGGGAATAAAGAGATTCAGCGAGTTAAAGTTATGATTTGAATGCGGCGAATCCGTGAGTGCTTCGATTGACGGGCCTGGCCATGTTCTTTAATTTCAAGTGCCTGCGCTTAGAACAGCATCCACTTGTGTATCTCATCTGAAGTCGGGAAACATACCCCTAATGGCTTTCCCTTTGCCGTGAGGGCGTAAAACTTGAATCCCCCCCTCTTAGAACCGCATCACTTAAAATTCCTTTCTGAATTTGGATTGAGATCTCTCAAAGGAAATCCTCCTGACTTAAAGCTTCCTGTGAGAGCATTTACTGTCTTCCCACTATACGTGGAGACCTGGAGATGGGGGGGGGGGGGGATATTTTTCACTAATTTTCAACTGATGCCTGTCCGTGTAAGCCAATCTCCTGCGCACTATTCAGCCTGCAATAAAGCAAGGATCCGCAGCAAGAACGTTGGGGGGGGGGGGGGGGAGGGGGGGGGGGGTAAATCTCATCATTAAAGGCCTCTGTGCATCTATCCGTCGTCTGTCTGTCTGTAAAACTTAGGGTCGTTTATATCTCAGTTTTTTTGTGCCCGATTGGCCTAAACTTTGACCGGACACTTGCCATCCCTGTGTCAAATCTGCGGACAATTTCTAGCCAGCCGTTTCACGAAAGCTCGAAATATAAGCGATTGTCGTGAACTCACGTATCTACGGTACACACACACACACACACACACACACACACACACACACACACACACACACACACACACACACACACACACACACACTGCCCTTCTACAGTATAAAAGTATCCCTCGATATACTCACAACCTGGTTGCTTTCTGTGCATAATGAAAATGGACGATTTTGCTGAATTTATTTCGGTAAGATAATATAAGAAATTTGACCTTGAATAGTTTTAGGTTAAAGGCACAGTAAGCCTCCCGTAAACCATCACAGATACGGTCAGGCTTTTACACACAGTACAAACACCCTTTCATTTAAACACTCACCGATTGAGAACATCCTAGGTGCCCTCCGTAAAGAGCGAACAATTTTCAAAGAATTTATTTTTGCGTGGTTTCTTTTACCCCTGAGCCATCGTGAACCCGTGTGATCCAGTTTCCCTTTTTCACAATGTAGTCGTCAGTTAGTCATTTGAATGCGACTCGATGTGAGCTTATCTACAATAGCACGTTTTTATGCACGAAACAAACGGCTGTGGTTCACAAGAACTCTAGCGATGGCTTTTGACTGTTGAGAGGAACGGCGATATGCCGCATAAACCGTCGTCTGCTACGACCCTTGCGTGACCCTGCTTCCGGGCTTTTCTTTTTTCAAACTTTCACAACTTCGAATTGCACTGATCTTGTCTTGATGAAAAAAGAATTCTTTTATGATTAAAGAATGTTTGTGTAACAAGCTGTCAATTTATCATTTAGATTTTAAAAGTTAGGTCTAGCGCAAAAACGCACCACGGTCCAAAAACATTCTGATAATCATCGATCCACGGCTATCGTCAGTTTAAGGGAAGTAACTCATTTTTGACCTGAGTTCAGGATGGGTCCAAAAAGTGTTCGAGACAATCTGCAAAATTAATTCTTTAAAAATTGCTCGCTCTTTACGTAGGGCACCTAGGATGTTCCCGTTTGGTGAGCGTTCAAATGGAAGGGTGTTTGCACTGTGTGTTAAAGCCCGACAGTATCTGTGATGGTTTACGGGAGGCTTACTGTCCGGGTGTGATTTCCGGGATATTCATAACAGCCGTCCATCACCAAAACGATGCGCCATAGTTGTAAAGGGCCAAGTCCACGAAAATAATTTCTTTGAAAATTTCTCACGCTCGACAGAAAGCAGCCAGGATGTTCCCGTTCGGTGAGCGTTTAAATGGAAGTATGCTTGTACTGTATGTAGACGCTCGGGGAGCTCTGTGATGGTTTACGGGAGGCTTACTGTGCCTTTAAAAAAAAGGTGCTTCACTGTACTCGCATGCAGGCAAGCAATGCTGATGTATACCTGCTTTTGTTTAAATGCTGTAAAACACTCTCTACACATGCACAACTCTGGCCATGGATCATAGAATTGTTGCTCTATTCATTTATTTATATGTTCATTGATTTCTGTGTGCATGGTTTTTTTTCTTTGCTTTCGTTACTCACACAATTTGTTATTTGTTTGCGAGGTTCACTTTTAGGCAACATTTGAAAAAGTCAAATGTATTTACAAGCCAGTTTTTTTAGCTCTCAGGCTGAAATGCAAATTGAGTAGCCCGGACGGTTCGAAAATTGCATAGCAACAATTTCGATAACATAGATTAAAAAATGCTGTGGTCACAGTGTGAAATTTACTTTCACAAACGGTCGAAAATGACGTTATCAAAGACTATTCCCCAACAAAATTAGAAGGAAAACACATTCAGGGATAATTATCTGGAAGATTTCATATTCAAACTTTCATGATCATCTGTCCAGGAGTTTTACGGGAATCGCGCTCTGCACACATATAAATTTGGGCAGAAGGAAATGCACACTGTGCTCCCTCTCGATCACAATTTCCAGCAATACATTCAGTCAAATAGTGACTGTACGTACTGTATGTGTATGTGTGTGTGTGTGTGTGTGTGTGTGTGTGTGTGTGTGTGTGTGTGTGTGTGTATGTGTGTGTGTGTGAGAGAGAGATAGAGAGAGAGAGAGAGAAGGAGAGAGAATGAGAGAGAGAGAGAGAGAGAGAGAGAGAGAGAGAGAGAGAGAGAGAGAGAGAGAGAGAAGGAGAGAGAGTGAGAAAGAGAGAGGGGGGCGGGGTAGAGAGAATCAGTGGGGAAGGTATGCATACGGTCAACGGTACTTTGTTTTCAAACATTTGTTGGCTTTTGAATAGCACTACATCAGATATTATTTTTATTATTGGGAGATAATAGCCCCGATACCCCCAGTCTATCTGGTTTTGGCTTTTGAATAGCACTACATCAGATATTATGTTTATTATTGGGAGATAATAGCCCCGATACCCCCAGTCTATCTGGTTTGGCTTTTGAATAGCACTACATCAGATATTATTTTTATTATTGGGAGATAATAGCCCCGATACCCCCAGTCTATCTGTTTTTTGGATTTTTAATAAAGAAAGAAATAAAGAATACATATATAAATACAAACATAAATAGATGAATAAATAAATTAATAAATAAATTATATATATATATTTTTTTTTTACATTTATTTACAAAAATTAAAAAACAAGAAAAACATTGATCTGTGGAGGAGCCCATGCGTAGGGCCAACGGTACACTTCAAAAGCACTTTCCACCATCAGCACTTTTTAAGATTTTTTTTTTAATCTATTGGTACAATGAAAGCACTTTAATCTGACGGTCTTTTTTATATTTAGTCAAGTTTTGACTAAATATTTTAACATCGAGGGGGAATCGAAACGAGGGTCGTGGTGCATGTGCGTGTGTGTGTGCGTGCGCGCGTGTGTGTGTGTAGAGCGATTCAGACTAAACTACTGGACCGATCTTTATGAAATTTGACATGAGAGTTCCTGGGTATGAAATCCCCGAACGTTTTTTTCATTTTTTTGATAAATGTCTTTGATGACGTCATATCCGGCTTTTCGTGAAAGTTGAGGCGGCACTGTCACGCCCTCATTTTTCAACCAAATTGGTTGAAATTTTGGTCAAGTAATCTTCGACGAAGCCCGGGGTTCGGTATTGCATTTCAGCTTGGTGGCTTAAAAATTAATTAATGACTTTGGTCATTAAAAATCTGAAAATTGTAAAAAAAAATAAAAATTTATAAAACGATCCAAATTTACGTTTATCTTATTCTCCATCATTTGCTGATTCCAAAAACATATAAATATGTTATATTCGGATTAAAAACAAGCTCTGAAAATTAAATATATAAAAATTATTATCAAAATTAAATTGTCCAAATCAATTTAAAAACACTTTCATCTTATTCCTTGTCGGTTCCTGATTCCAAAAACATATAGATATGATATGTTTGGATTAAAAACACGCTCAGAAAGTTAAAACAAAGAGAGGTACAGAAAAGCGTGCTATCCTTCTTAGCGCAACTACTACCCCGCTCTTCTTGTCAATTTCACTGCCTTTGCCATGAGCGGTGGACTGACGATGCTACGAGTATACGGTCTTGCTGAAAAATTACATTGCGTTCACTTTCATTCTGTGAGTTCCACAGCTACTTGACTAAATATTGTATTTTCGCCTTACGCGACTTGTTTTTTATTAAAACGCGCACCCGACCTAAACGTTAAAACAATATTTTCCATGAAAGGACCCTTTTACTTCAGTTTACGTTTTGGTATCTCCTTTTATTTTTTTTTTATTAATAGTATATCTCGATGTATTTTTGCTGCCAAAGTACTTTGTAAATTTCTCCCCTTTTTGTAATGTCCTCTAATGGAGCCGCGCATAGATTATTCTGTAGCAGCGTTTCAGAACCACAAATGGGACAACAATCCCAAAACAGATAGCCTGCCAGCGTTCCATTATTCAGAATTCAAAAACCCAAGAATGGTAGGTAATGGGAACGTTGATTGTTGACAAAACAAAACGTTACATTTACTAGTGCGTCGACCTAAAGGTCTTCGAAGGAGACAGACAGACACATAATATGAAACAGATAATGAACTTATCTCAAGATCGTGTGGCAACTCGCTTGCGCAATGCCGGCGAAGACAAGTTGTTTATTTTGTACATTCTTGTGTGTGTAAGCGATCCTGTTGAGCAGTACAGATCATAACACCAACAACATGGTTGCTTCATGTGTAGACTTGGAATCGTTTGGTAAACTACTTTCACAGGCGACACCTATGTCAATCTGCCAAATTAATTCATACAAAAGCAGCACTCTGCACAGAAACCTAACACACTATAGATTTTTGGAATGTGTCTTAGCCGCCACATGTGTGTGGTTCTGGTGGTGGTGATGGTTGTGGTGGTGATCTGTGTGTATAGGCTTATATGTGTGTGTGTGTGTGTGTGTGTGAGAGAGTGTGTGTGTGTGTGTGTGTGTGTGTGTGTGTGTGTGTGTGTGTGTGTGTGTGTGTGTGTGTGTGCAAAACTATTGTACCGTTCTGTGCGTTTGACATGGCCGTTGTGATAATAGGCTGAGGATGTATACGTAAAACATGATGACAATTTTTCAATAAGGGTCCACACAGGTGCTTTGTTCTTAAATACGCACGACAACACGCTTGCGTGTTTAATGCTTTCAACACGTGATATTCGTGATTGAAAAACGGTCCATTTGTGTGTAATAATATTCGTTGAGGACAGTATCCACGGTGGAGACACGTTACGCCCGATATACGTACCCAGACGGTTGTTACGCCCGTTTGTGTACCCAGAACATCAACGTGGCGTGTGGGTATGCTCACTTAAATTAGATTATCTCAGGCATTTCGCCAAAGTTGAGAACAAACAATATACGCATACACTACTTAATGCCTCTGCCACTTGGTAGTGTAATTTTAACCGAGATAGATCTTGTTTTGTACGCAAGAAAATCGAAAATACCGCGTCTTTCACTCGTGTATTTAGTGCATTGACCTGTTCATCCGAAAATGTTAAATGTAAGCTATTTACAGACCAAAATGATATACGGAAACAAAGAAGAACTCACAAACATCTATTAGAGTAAATTGTTTCTAATCAAACGAAAAAGGGGTAAAGTGAAGAATGTTTGTGTGTCGTGTTACGGTCCCCAGAATCAGCTTGTTACGGGCCCCGCAAAAATATTGTTCGCTGTTGTTACGCGCAAGAGAAAGAGAGAGAGAGAGAGAGAGAGAGAGAGAGAGAGAGAGAGAGAGAGAGAGAGAGAGAGAGAGAGAGAGAGAGAGAGAGACCCAGAGACAATGACAATGACAATGACAAATCTTTATTTTTCGAGGGTGACAAGAATAAGCATAGATATGCTTTTTTGCATAAAGAGGGACTAAACTATTTTACTACAACTATGACTAAGGGGGAAAAAAGAGAGAGAGAGAGAGAGAGAGAGTGTGTGTGTTCAAGTTCACTTCTACTATGCATGTGTGTTATCTATGTGTGCGTGTGTACTCTGTGTGTGTGTGGCGGGGGGGTGAACACGCACAGCACGTGGAGCTAGAGACATGTTTACAATATTGATACTCAGTCACAGTGTATTGTTGCTGGCGGATAGTAATGCTTTTATGCATTGTTTTTCTGAATGCTCTGCAGTGATCAGTGTACTGTTTCAAAAAGAAGAATGTCATCAAGCACTGCCAGTCTTCTAGAAATCAAGACTACAGTTTTAAGTCAGCAAACACATTCACAACATTATTTTTTTAAATCTGTTTTGGATGAACGTATTCGTCTTCGCACAATCGTCCAAGAGTAATCAAAACACATTTTGCAAGCTTACGTTTTAGAACTGAAGGAGATCACTGATTGAATTACAGCACACTGGATGTTTGACACAATAATGAATTATTTAGACTTACCTTCCACACACACACATACACACACACCTGGGCCCACACACACACCTGGGCCCACACACACACACACACACACACACACACACACACACGCGCGCGAAACACATACATCCTCTGACACGCATATACACCACCACAAACGCGTGAAACACACTCATACGGATAACGTATAACGTATAAGAAAAACGACCAAACAAACAATGTTATTCATCGTAGGAATTGCCAAAATCAGAAGGTTGATTTTAATTCGTGTATTGTTTTCAGTGTGTGGTATCACATGTTAAATCCCTGACTGTATTCTTCTTCGCGTCTATTGCCTTCAGCGCTGCCAGATATTACACAATTTCCTCAGAGCCGCACCCATCACTGGACACACCGACAAACCGAGAGTCGGGCCTCTTTCTCAGCTTATACCCTCTTTGGTGATTGTAGTAGCATCTGAAATCAATGTTTTTAACTGTAACAAAGAAAGAACAAGCCTTGAGTTACTTGACTAAAATGCAAAACTATAACAACTGTCTTTATTTCTTTATTTGGTGTTTAACGTCGTTTTCAACCACGAAGGTTATATATCGCGACGAGGGAAAGGGGGGAGATGGGATAGGGGAAAGGGGGGAGATGGGATAGAGCCACTTGTTAAGTGTTTCTTGTTCACAAAAGCACTAATCAAAAAATTGCTCCAGGGGCTTGCAACGTAGTACAATATATGACCTTACTGGGAGAATGCAAGTTTCCAGTACAAAGGACTAAACATTTCTTACATACTGCTTGACTAAACTCTTTACAAACATTGACTATATTCTATACAAGAACCACTTAACAAGGGTAATAAGTGAAGAATTTTATGGGTGAGAAAAGGAAAGTAAAAGGACTTTGGGGAGGCAGAAATAGAGAAGAAACAAGAAAAAGATCCTAATTAGGTTCACGGCATCGAGAGTGATGCGACCTTCTCTCAGAAGTTAGTAGAGAAGGCTCCCCCATCCACCACCCGGGGGACGCGCCTCTACGCCAATTAGGGGGCGCGAGGATAACAACTGTCATGTTAAACTATCATGTTTGGTTTCAAATAAAGAAAAAATTGCATGAAAATGGAGGTTACAGAAAAATTGTCAATGCCTGGGGCCCGTAACAGGGGAAGACTGGGGCCCGTAACAGTCCGATAATGGACAAGTTTGGGGCGCGTAACACTGGGCTCATGGGTACCCTTTTATTTTGTTCTCGTACTTCTTCACGATACATCTAGTCATTATGCCCTTTTCCCATTAAGTTAAAGAGAGTCTAACAAATCAGTTTTTGTGACTATCGATCCAATTGACTGTGTTTCTGTAGTTTTTGTTTACCATTTTTCTCTCCAACGTAGTCACATCATTTTTGCTGAAATCAAGTTTTCTCGAATGATTGTGCTTGAACAACAGGCCTAAATTTTCAAACAAAAAACACTGCTTAGTGCAGAAAACATTTACAACCATTACTGAACTCATCTTTTTTTAGTACGCGTCTGATTCTTTTCTGTAATAACATTTCAGCCAGCATACCTTCACACTGCTTTTGCTTTCTGGGTACAAAATCGGGCGTAACAACCGTCTGGGTACCTATATTGGGCGTAACGTGTCTCCGCCGTGGTGTCAGCGCGTGTGAGATATGCCTGCAGTGTTCATTCGAATTCTATTGAAGAAAAGCTTGATAGAAATAACCATTTTGTTGATTATACCACAGAGCCACACTCTCGTGCGTGGTTTATATATAAAACTTGATATCAGCAGTTCATATTTGCTGTTCTCAAGTTTGTTTAATCTTTTTATCATTGTATCTGTTTATTCTTGTGGATGTTTGGCTTGTAAATTCTGACTGTTTAATTTGTATGTGTGGTTGTGTTTACAGCATGTGAGTGAAGAACATCCTTGGTTGTCTGCAATAAAAAATCAAGAATTGTAGGTTATTGGAACGTTTGATTTATGCCAAAACAAAACATATTTATTTTACTTCGACCCACTAATCTTTTTAGTAGACAGACAGACAAACACGATGATATAGATAATGAACTGGAGAGGCAATCATTGTACCTTTTCTTAAAATTACATTAACGCCTATTTCATATTTATAATCTATTTAGATCTACATTCTTTAATCCAGTGTTCATCATATCATAATCAAAAATATATCTAATTTCTAACGGAATTCTGTATCGGTATAATTATGCCGACACACACTTCTGCAATCACAATAAGAATTGTATATCATTATAATCAACCATCAAGTCAACAGCTTTGATTCAAGGCAGGCTTCTACTCGTGAAAACTCGGCACAGAGCTCAAATATGGCTAGTCAATAATATTGGAGAAGACAATCCCACCACTTGGTCAGTTCGGCACAGAGCTCAAGTATGGCTAATCTTTAATATTGGAGAAGACAATCCCACCACTTGGTCAGTTCGGCACAGAGCTCAAGTATGGCTAGTCTTTGATATTGGAGAAGACAATCCCACCACTTGGTCATAAACCAGAAATCAACTCCCTCACTGCATGCTTGCCGTGGTGTTTTGTAATTTCTTGATGAATTAACTTCTTAAAAAGCCTCTGCTGGCTTTTACAAAATTGATTCATAACAAAACGTCCAACTTTCAACAGAGAGCACCCAGGCGGTTAATGTTTGGTTTGTGACCAAGTGAAGAGATGCTCGTATTCCATACACATCCTTGACAGATCTGCTGAGATGGTGTACATGATCGCATAAATGAGAAAACCAAAATGGTACCTTCAAAAATAATACTCATCGTAACTGTATGCAAAGTGGTTGGTTCGACTAGTCGGGGCTGTCAGGTTTCGGTAAGCCGAACCACTGAGACAGCATTATCCCCAGCTTCGGTGCTGTACAAAAAACAACGTCAGGGGAAATAAATCCCGAGATCCTGTGGGAGGAAACCCGGTGCTGCCTTGAAACAGCCGCCCATGAAAATGGATCAGTTTTCTGCGCAGAAAATCACACCATCCCAAAGTCAGTGATGGCAATGATTCGAATCCGTTCCCTTCGGAGCAGATGACGAATGAGCGCAAAAGTTCGTTGTCGCTTGTTTTGCGCGAATAAACTGTGAAAGAGATGAGGGTAGTGGGAGGGAGTGAGGGGCATAAGGCCAAAAGGGAGGTGAAAGGGAAGACACAATTGGGGTCTGTTAGGCGGGGTGGAGGTGGGGGGAGGCGGCGCTTTTGTGCACAAGGATCGTAACAGATTGAGTCGCACTTAGACCTATGGGACAGAACTTAAAGCAAACAGCACCACGTCACTAAAATGGATTACAAGATTTACTGAATAATTGATAATTAATAGGTTGCCCTTGACCAAGTCAATCAGAGAAATACTACATGTCAGACCTTGACCTTCACCATAACACTCAAAAGGCAAAGTAAGCTCGACTAGACACGTGTCTCTCTCAGTCGCTCTCTCTTTTTTTTGTCGCTCGAAAGGTCGTTAAAACCAACAACCGGTGCTTTAAAACAATGTGTTACTTTTTTAATTGATTGTGAATGCATTGTATGTCAATGGGCATGGTGTTTTAAGCTTTGTTAAGTCAGTGCAATCTACTCTATAATACTTTACTCACATCAAATGAACTCACATTTTTCTTCTATGCAATGTATTGTATGTAGATTTATAATGTGTTCTTATTTCAGTTTATCTATAAACATGTGGCAGCTGTTTTCTTTACTTGTTTTTTCTTTCTGTAGCCAGTTTAGACTAGTCCCTCTATAGGGCGAGGGCCAGATATAAACAAGTCGCGTAAGGCGAAAATACAATATTTAGTCAAGTAGCTGTCGAACTCACAGAATGAAACTGAACGCAATGCCATTTTTCAGCAAGACCGTATACTCGTAGCATCGTCAGTCCACCGCTCATGGCAAAGGCAGTGAAATTGACAAGAAGAGCGGGGTAGTAGTTGCGCTAAGAAGGATCCCAGCAAACAATTTTACGTTGTATTCACGTTATATTCACGTTGGGTTACGTTGGGTTTACGTTGCGTTTCAACGTTTTTTTACGTAGATTTGTATGGACGAAATCACGTGGGAATAACGTTGGAAAACAACGTTGCATTTTACGTGACACCAACGTGAATGCAACGTGAATTATTGGTGGAAGTGGATTGTTCGTAAAAACATTACGTGAATTTTACGTTGTCACAACGTGAATTTTTGGTTGTGGTTGTGGTTTGGTTGAAATTGCGTTGCATTTTTACGTAATGTCCACGTGAATGGAACGTAAATTTTAGGTCAAAATTTAGATCAAAAATTACGTGAATTCTACGTTGACACAACGTAAAAGTTGTGTTTTGGTGCATTTTTCCTGATAAAATTGACGTGAATTACACGTCGACACAACGTGAATTTTTGGTTGTGGTTGTGGTTTGGTTTGATTTCGACGTGAATGCAACGTTGAGAGTGAATGTAGGTTTTGGTAAATGTATACACGCACACACACCAACTTTCACACTCAGTCACAGATCATAAGGACTATTACATGTAACACCATAAACTCAAGATACGATCAACAATTTTATTTCATAACAAAAACATGCATATTATGTTGCGGAGAAACTAAAAATGCACGCAGCTTTGCAGGGCAACAGCACAGCATATTCAATCGATTTCATTTTTTGTCCTGGTGGTCCTCTTCTCCCAGGCAGTCCTCTATGCGCCTCTTTGATGCTGGTCGCTAAACAAAGCAAAGACAGCACATTGATATTAGTGACACCAGAGCCTCCATAATGTCTGGAGTAGAAATACACATCTTTTCAACTTAGGTCACGTTTTAGTAACTTTCCACTGCCTACTATGTCTCTGGCCTACTGCCAACTGAGTGTTGACACTACATGTATTTCTTTTTAATATATGAAATGAAGCATTATGTCCCTTCTTCGAGCCTTGTTGTGTCAGATTTAGGCCGCAAGCCAAGACAACAAAAGACTGTGTGCCAGTGTGTATTCCTTCCATAAGAAATGAAGTATTTCAAACGAAAATTGATCGTTTCAGAACAGTTTGGGGGTATTTTATTTGTATTTGCATCATTAAGACATTTGACCTGGAAGGGAAACTGTCTTTAATCTGTGTACAAGAATTAAATGATTGTAATTGTCCAAACACAAATAACATCCGTTACTGCTATATATAGTACACACACTCACACACAAACTCACACTAGCGCGTCACCTTATTCCCACTACTATGAGTTATACACAACTACAATAAGCGATAAACGTTTCATATGCTGATCAGGATGCAATGAACTTTGACACGCTCCAATTAAAGCCCATTATAGGGGCCGGTGTCCGTCTCTCTCCTTGAGGATAAAAGGGCTCACAGTCTTTTCAACATTGTTATCAAAATCAAAGTCTTTCGGTAACCTGGAAAGCTCCTCGGAGCTAGTACTGTCTCAATTATCCACCGATCGCCGTAGGTCGAAGTTGAAGACTATCAAGTGTATGCATGTTGTAGAGGTGGAAGGTGCACAGAAAATGGAAGCAATCATTACAATCAAACTTTGTTTCCTGATTCCAAAAACATATAGATATGATATGTTTGGATTAAAAACACGCTCAGAAAGTTAAAACGAAGAGAGGTACAGAAAAGCGTGCTATGCAGCACAGCGAAACCACTACAGCGCTGAACAGGCTCGTCAGTTTCACTCCGTTTTGCACAAGCGGCGGACTACGGTCATTGTGAAAAAATGCATTGCGTTCAGTTTCATTCTGTGAGTTCGACTGAGCTTGACTAAATGTTGTATTTTCGCCTTACGCGACTTGTTTTCTAACCTTCATCTGTCCGACACGTGCGATCTCACTTTTTCAGTGAGTTATTTTTTCCCTCTAACATCTGGTTGCCAGACTTCCGTCAACCTCTTGTCAAATGTCACACTGTGATTCTCACGTATCTGATCGCTTCTTTAAGAGCACTTGACAGTGTCCAGTCAATCACTTCTTTCAGACGGGTCATAAAATTGCAAAGGCTCCTGATTGCCCCGCTCCTGTACGCTTCGTTGGGAAAAGTCGAAGAGGCTAGCGGAAAACTTTGGGGGGAGGGTCTATGGGGGGGGGGGGGGGGGGGGATCTTAGATGGAGAGGAGACAGAATGCATGGAACGGAACTTTTATGAATCGTTTTGTAGCGGTCCGACTAAACTACGCGCCAGCACGCGCTAGCACGCGCCAGCACGCGCTACCTTGAACCATAGCACTTATATACTTTATTTTTATATTTCTAGTTAGTTCATCGTCCATTCTCACATAATACAAAATTTCAAACTTCAATGATGAAAAATACGGAAGTTATGACGAGTTTAAGGAGAGCTAATGCACTACTCTCAAATCCGACGATTTCTCTATGATTGACTAAACAGCGTGCTACCACTTTGAAGTAGACGCTACCCAGTGATCCATAACACTTACATAATTTATTTTTATAGTCTATATAGTTCATTGTCCATTCTTACATAATACAAAATTTCAAGCTTGAGTGTTGAACATTTCAGTAGTTATGACGGGTTTTAGGCGAGCTAATGCGCTACTCTCAAATCCGACAAAATCCGGCAGTGACTAAAACTGCGCGCTACCAATTTTAAGTGGACGCTACTGAGATTCATAGCTGTTATATAATTTATCTGTATGTTTCTAGTCATTCCATCGTCAGTTCTTACATTATACAAAATTTCAAACTTCAGTGATAAAATTTACGATAGCTAAGACGCGTTATAGGAGAGCTATCCTAAGGCCGTGGCTCCATGTCCGACAATCGTCGGATTTGAGAGTAGTGCATTAGCTCTCCTTAAACTCGTCATAACTTCCGTATTTTTCATCATTGAAGTTTGAAATTTTGTATTATGTGAGAATGGACGATGAACTAACTAGAAATATAAAAATAAAGTATATAAGTGCTATGGTTCAAGGTAGCGCGTGCTGGCGCGTGCTAGCGCGTGCTAGCGCGTGCTGGCGCGTAGTTTAGGCGGACCCTATTTGTAGTTTTTGTGCCTGGGGCATGTAAACAAAACAAAAATGAGCAAAATTCTGAGAGAAAAACGGGAGCTTTATCAAAGCAAATTTGTTTTACAGTTGTTGTGATTATTTAACGACAAGAGGAGACACAATACAATTTTTTATACTTTTGATTTCTAAGAGCTGAAATCAATTACGCAGATATATTATAAGTCTACAAAGCCATGACGGTGCCAAAATAGCATGATAGCATTTTTGAATATTTCACTAATCAGAGCAGCAGAATTCTAACTTCATTATATAAAATCAATCTAATCAATGAATTTAGTAAGCACTGATCATTAAAAAATCTCACAACTTAAGAACATCATACCTCTGCATAAATTACGCTTATGCAGTATGTTTCTTCCGATTAATGCAAACACTTTTTGTTTTCGCAGAGCAGGGACCCGGCATTGCATGATACCGTCACCTGAAAATCAGTGGCTGTGTTGTAAGACCTACATTTTGTAATTGACAATGACTTGAAAAGGCACGTGTCCCAAGCATATAGGAAAGGTAATACATGTACACTCAACGGTGTCTTTTGCACACTGCTATCTGACAAATTATTTAGAGCGGTCATCAGAAGCAGGCGACGATAGTCGATCGAGTGATTTATTACCCACGGGGGGTTGAGGCTGCAGACAATTAACTGTGAACTGAAAAGGGGTAAGCTGTGGGGGCGGAGGGGGGGGGGGTAAAAGGGTGGGGTGACAGGCATAAAATAATGAAAACTTGTTACGGTCCGACTTTGGGTTTGGTGTGTGTGTGTTGGCTACGCTGATGTCTCAAGTAGACTCACGTTCATAAGGGGGTGGGTAAATCAACATGGTCGGCAATTTTATGATCCAGGTCGACAAAAGACAGTCAAGTGTGTAATTAGCCAATCAGTCAGATGACATCAAGGTGTCAAGTTCTGAATTCTTCTCATACCACCGTTCCGACCTCATCTCTCGGACAAAAGTTGGACAACCAAGTTTTGGAAGAAATTTTCTTTGAGTGACATCACAGGTTTCTGGAAAGCAAGGATTTGGGACAAAAAAAAGAATAACTGACACTATGACACACACACACACACACACACACACACACACACACACACACAAACACACACACAGGCACGAACTCAAACAAACACACTGGCACACCACACACACACTGACACCACACACACACACACACCGACACCACACACACTCACACTCACACACGAACACATTCATACAAACTTGCGCGCGCGCGCACTGATTTCTAAACAACAACAACAATAAGCAGTGAACGATGCATGCTAATCATGAGGCAAGAAATGAATGTGGCAAGTTTGATTCAACTTTGACCCGCTCTAAATCCCACGTTGTACACAGGAGCGGTGTCCGTCTGTCTCCCTGAGGATGAAAGGGCTCACAGTTTCCAAAACTTGTGATCAAAATCAAAGTCTTTCAGTAACCTGGAAAGCTACTTAGAGTGCTGTCTCAATTATCCCCCTATCGCCGTAGGTCGAAGTTGAGGACTATCAAGTGTATAGGGAGGGGTAGGGGGAGGGTGGAAGGGAATTGTTACGACACGACTTTGTCGTGTAAAAGGAAATGATAGGGTCGCACGCGGATATCCGTGGGATGTTCAGACATGGAAATTGCTCGAAATAACGATTATTTATTAAACTCATAGCTCATGGATTTCCATGAAGTCCGACACCTAGTGTGAAAACGATCGTTCAATAGTCCAACATATTTCTGCCCCTTTTCCCGTTTAACCCCCAAATAACAACAACTACAACAAAGACAGCAAGAGCGACGACGACGACAACAAAATGTTGGAACCAAATTGAAATCATTGCAAACAAGACACCAGCAAATGTCGGACACCTACATGGTGGTTTTCAAGTTCCTCATTTTGTTACATCCCCCATACAAAACACTTTACCTATTGATCTTGTTATTTGGTTAGTTAATTTGAAATTAATGTTAACGTTCCTAATTTGTTATCTAAATTTCGCCATAACGCATTTATTAACTCATTCATTTATGAACTTATTTATGTATCATTTCCCGTCGCGATATAACCTTGAATGGTACCGTTGAAAACGACGTTAAACACCAAATAAAGAAAGAAAGATGTATCATTTCCCTATTCGTCTATTTGTTTATTTTTTTATTTCAGTTATTTCGGCATGTAGGTATTTCGGTTGTAAGCAATTCAGTTATAATAAAACAAATTCACCCATTATTAGAAAGGGGAAAACAAATTGGAATGTCGGGTGCACATTCCAAGTTGATCCCTTTTTTTAACTAAAAATAGCGCGCGTTATTACTAATTACAATGCTCTTGTACACGCTTATAAAATATAAAGCCCACATGTTAAAATACCTTGACAACTACAAAGTGGGAAATTACAACGACGGTCAACAGTCAGTTATATATTGCTTGCAAGCCTGTCCGCCCTGTATCCAAGATATCCCCCATGCACTGGCATGGTCCTAAGATGACACACTTATTACTCAACAGTAAATTCCAGTAAGCCTTTAGTCGGACTCTGTCATTTGTATGTTTGTGAATGTCACAGAAAAAAACCACAACTCCCAAGATCACAGAAGCATGATTAACCATTCAGTCAATTCAAGGGAATGCACGCTGAAAACGTCCGCTTTCATCTCACCTAAGAGGGGGAGGAAGGTGCATGTTTTGTTAATTTTCTATTGCTGGTACTCGCACGTGTTCAAAGTGTGTGGGAAAAAGATCAAGTCGCGTAAGGCGAAATTACTACATTTAGTCAAGCTGTGGAACTCACAAAATTAAACTGAACGCACTGCATTTTTTCCCAATGACCGTAGTCCGCCGCTCATACAAAGGGCGGTGAAATTAACGACACTGTTTAGCGCGGAAGTGGTTACGCTCTGTTGCATATAGCACGCTTTTCTGTACCTCTCTTCGTTTTAACTTTCTGAGCGTGTTTTTAATCCAAACATATCATATCTACATGTATATGTTTTTGGAATCAGGAATCGACAGGGAATAAGATGAAATTGTTTTTTGATCGATTTCGGAAAATTAATCTTAATCATAATTTTTATATTTTTAATGTTTAGAGCTTGTTTGTAATCCAAATATAACATATGTATACGTTTTTGGAATCAGAAAATGACGAAAAATAAGATGAAATTGTTTTTGGATCGTTTGATAAAAAAATAATTTTAATTACAAGTTTCCGATTTTTAATGACCAAAGTCATTAATTAGTTGTTAAACCATCAAGCTGAAATGCAATACCAAAGTCCGGTCTTTGTCGAAGATTGCTTTGCCAAAATTTCAATCAATTTGATTGAAAAATGAGGGTGTGACAGTGCCGCCTCAACTTTTACAAAAAGCCGGATATGACGTCATCAAAGGTATTTATTGAAAAAATGAAAAAAAACTTCCGAGGATATCATTCCCAGGAACTCTCATGTAAAATTTCATAAAGATCGGAGTCCAGTAGTCTGAATCGCTCTACACACACACACGCACAGACACACACACACACTCACTCACTCACTCACACACACACACACACACACACACACACACACACACACACACACACACACACCACGACCCTCGTCTCGATTCCCCCTCTATGTTAAAACATTTAATCAAAACTTGACTAAATGTAAAAAGGCAAAACAACTCAGGGTTGAAGCAGCCTGCATGCAACTGAGGACAACAACAAGTCGCGTAAGGCGAAAATACAACATTTAGTCAAGCTCAGTCGAACTCACAGAATGAAACTGAACGCACTGCATTTTTTCACAAAGACCGTAGTCCGCCGCTTGTGCAAAACGGAGTGAAACTGACGAGCCTGTTCAGCGCTGTACATAGTGGTTTCGCTGTGCTGCATAGCACGCTTTTCTGTACCTCTCTTCGTTTGGTTTAAACTGTTGCATTCAACGTTTGTGCATTATTTACAAATAAAAAACGCATATAGAGTAAACAACAACAAGCATAATGCTTATAGTGGTGTTTACAGTTTTCTAGAAAAATACATATACATGGCGGCTATTGTTCAGTTTAAATGAAGAGCAAGCAAACATGAAAAGAAAATTGAATGAAAAATGTACATCAAAACAAAAATCCGTTTAAGAATACATATATTATATTTTTCGTTTTAACTTTGTGAGCGTGTTTTTAATCCAAACATATCATATCTATATGTTTTTTGAATCAGGAACCGACAAGGAATAAGACGAAATTGTTTTTAAATCGATTTCGGAAATTTGATTTTGATAATAATTTTTATATTTTTAATTTTCAGAGCTTGTTTTTAATCCAAATATAAGATATTTATATGTTTTTTGAATCAGATAATGACGCAGAATAAGATGGAATTGTTTTTGGAACGTTTGATAAAAAAAACTAATGTCAATTACAAGTTTCTGATTTTTAACGACCAAACTCACTCATTAGTTTTTAAGCCACCGAGCTGAAATGCAATACCGAAGTCCGGCCTTTGTCGAAGATTGCGTGGCCAAAATTTCAATCAATTTGATTGACAAATGAGGGTGTGACAGTGCCGCCTCAACTTGTACAAAAAGCCGGATATAACGTCATCAAAGGTATTAATCGAAAAAATGAAAAATATGTCCGGGGAGATAATTCCCAGGAACTCTCATGTAAAATTTCATAAAGATCGGTCCAGTAGTTTAGTCTGAATCGCTCTACACACACACACGCACAGACACACACATACACACACAGACACACGCACACACACACACACACACACACACACACACACACATACACCTACACCACGACCCTCCTCTCGATTCCCCCTCTATGGACACTCTGTGAGTTCGACAGCTTGACTAAATGTTGTACGCGACTTGTTTTTTGCTGTATTTTTCTCTTTTTCTTTATTTTGTCTTATATACATGTCTGTAATGAACATTTTAAAATAAAGAGGAAAAACACTACCCACGATCCTCTCAACGCACACACACACAAACACAACTTTTTTAGAAAACATTGGCTGCATTTTTTTTTTTTACTGGTGAGCGTACCCTAAGAAGAAATCCAACATGTGTTGTCCATATGATTTGCCTGTTCGGTTTTCTTTTGTTCTCATACGCGAGATGTCTCAAGAGGACCCAGTTTGGCAAAGTTTAGAGGAGGGGGGGGGGGGGGGGGGGGGGACTGAGCATGTCCGTAATTTTATTATCCAAGTGGACAAGCGATCGACAAAAGCCCGACAAAAGACTGCCAAGTGCCGTAAATGAGTCAGGTAAGATCAAGGTGCGATTTTTGACTTGTACTTCATACCAGTTTTCCTCGCCTCTTCTCTCCTCAACAAAGGTCTAGCAACAAAGTTTGGGGGGTGTAATCTCATAAGGAGTGGCATAATATCACATGCGAATATGAGGGAACGAGACAGAAGAATGAATAAAACAGCCGCTATTACGCTATCTGTGTTGTGGCTGGAAGAAAAAAGAACAAGTCGCGTAAGGCGAAAATACAACATTTAGTCAAGTAGCTGTCGAACTCACAGAATGAAACGCAACGCAATGCAATTTTTCAGCAAGACCGTATACTCGTAGCATCGTCAGTCCACCGCTCATGGCAAAGGCAGTGAAATTGACAAGAAGAGCGGGGTAGTAGTTGCGCTGAGAAGGATAGCACGCTTTTCTGTACCTCTCTTTGTTTTAACTTTCTGAGCGTGTTTTTAATCCAAACATATATCAATATGTTTTTGGAATCAGGAACCGACAAGGAATAAGATGAAAGTGTTTTTAAATTGATTTCGATAATTTAATTTTGATAATAATTTTTATATATTTAATTTTCAGAGCTTGTTTTTAATCCAAATATAACATATTTATATGTTTTTGGAATCAGCAAATGATGGAGAATAAGATGAACGTAAATTTGGATCGTTTTATAAATTTGTACTTTTTTTTTACAATTTTCAGATTTTTAATGACCAAAGTCATTAATTAATTTTTAAGCCACCAAGCTGAAATGCAATACCGAAGTCTGGGATTTGTCGAACATTACTTGACCAAAATTTCAACCAATTTGGTTGAAAAATGAGAGCGTGACAGTGCCGCCGCAACTTTCACGAAAAGCCGGATATGACGTCATCAAAGACATTTATCAAAAAAATGAAAAAAAAAATGTTCGGGGATATCATACCCAGGAACTCTCATGTCAAATTTCATAAAGATCGGTCCAGTAGTTTAGTCTGAATCGCTCTACACACACACACAGACACACAGACACACACACACACACACACACACACACACACACATACACACGCACATACACCACGACCCTCGTCTCTCTACGTTAACTTAAAACATTTAGTCAGAACGTGACTAAATGTAAAAAGAAAGAATACCGTCCAAGTAACACGAAGAAGAATGGGAAAAAATCTTAAATAAAGGGAGAGGTACAAAGGTTGCGATTCATCTCTGCTAGATATTATTCACAATTTTTGTAAACATAGTAAGCCTATACTCGCATCAGACACATATTATACATGTATCAGCATTCTACATTTTGTCCGTGTCTGCCTTGTTTGCGATTTCTACATATTATATTCATGTGTTCTTCTGTGAGAGAGTGCGGGCTCAACTTTTACAAACGGGACAATATGACATCAAATAACGCTATCAAATAACGGAGAACAGCCACACAAGCAAATGCTCTCAAGAATATGTAAACCAATGTTCATCAAAATCCGTCAGGTAGCACACACACACACACACACACACACACACACACACACACACACACACACACACACACACGCACACACACACACACAGTCCGAGTGTGTCATTACTTGAATGGGGTGTGCACGTTAAAGATCCCACGATTGACAAAAGGGTCTTTCCTGGCAAAATTGTATTGGCATAGATAAAAATGTCCACCAAAATACCCGTGTGACTTGGAATAATAGGCCGTGAAAAGTAGGATATGCGCCGAAATGGCTGCGATCTGCTGGCCGATGTGAATGCGTGATGTATTTTGTAAACAAATTCCATCTCACACGGCATAGATAAAAATCCCTGCGCCTTGAATATGTGCGCGATATAAATTGCACAAAGTAAAAATACAAAAATAAATAAATAAATCCCTGCGCTTAGAACTGTACCCACGGAATACGCGCGATATAAGCCTCATATTGATTGATTGATTGAATCAGTGAATGTGAAAAGACTATGGTAGTCGTCTAAGACAGGTTAAAATCAGTCAAACGAATGACTACACAAACCTGCATGTGTCAGGTTTTAATTTTTGTTTGTTTGTTCTTTCTTTATTTTGTTTTGTTATTTCGTACGTTCGTTGATAAAATGCCGTCCCAACCTGCCGCCCACACACACACACACACACACACACACACACACACACACACACACACACACATACACACACATTATAATCCCCCCTCCCGAATTCCCTCCCCCGGCATTCTCCACCCGATAGCTCCTCTTTGTCTCACTTTCTCTCACTCTCTCCTCCTTACAAATAACAATTTGATACGTTCATCTTTAATCCACCCCCCTCCCCGAATCACCTCCCCATTCTCCACCCGATAGCTCCTCTTTGTCTCGCTCTCTCCCCCGGTGTGACTTTTTTCATCTTTCGCCGTGTTGATATTTCGCTTCTCGGCCTCGTTGATCTAGTATAAACTCTACACTGAACAAAAAAAAAACCACCCTTCGATAGTACTGATGAGCGACCTTGTGTACCTTACATTCATGGGACCAAATTTGTCCAACCAATTTGTTTTAATTAACTTAGAAATTTGATTCATCCTAAAATGTTTCCTTCTTACTCAAGGGACGTAATTAAACCACTCAGTACACGTTTTCGAAGAATTCGATTTTGGGGTTGAAATCTATTAAATTTTACCACCAATTTTCTTCACATGCAAGAAACTGACATGCTTTTCGTCCTTAAATAATTTCACTTCTTAATTTTACCAGGAAACAACATTTCAGTCTTGAGTATATGTCGAGGGGGAAATATGTACACAGGCGAAATATGAAATCGTGACCGGCAGGGTATCTCGGCAGCCTACTTGAGTGAGTAACAGAACAGGTCGACAAAAGACAGTCAAGTATGTAATGAGCCAATGTGTCAAGTTCTGAATTCTTCTCATACCACTGTCCGCTGGGCAGATTCACTTGAACTTGAAGCAGCTTATCTGGATACATCGTCCTCCCTCAAGATCGTAAAATGCCCAATTAAGTACTTGAGATAACAATGGCCGCCCCCGCTTTCAGTCTCATGCACTGAGCTAGTCTGATTAAACAGCTTTCTAAAGGTTGCGAGATGTGAAACGTGTTTTTCCTTTGTGTTCCACTGCTTGTGACCCATTGTTTCGCTATACTGACTCAAAAGTTGAGTCTAAAAGAATGTGTATCCCTTGAACTGAGTTAGGGCTGACATTGTGACTATTGGAAAGACCCGCCATCTTTGGCCGGTCCGTTTCCATTCCAATCATGGTCTCGACAATCAAGTAATCTGTGCATGTGTACATGGAGTACAATAAGTGATAACGTCTCATGTGGAACAACTGAAAACAACTTACCTTCGAGTTGATTACGATGAATATTTTAGTCCTGAAAGTGTTCATCAAAGTTGAAAACCAAATTTGGGATACACAAAGTCGACCGTGGCCATCACCGGAGAACACTGTCGGTTAGTAACGCGTCTTTTTTTGGGAGGGAAAGTTTCGCACTCGCAAATCCATTTAACTCAGCAAATTCCTTGAAACAATATGCATTTATGTTATACTCTTTTCGTCTTACACAATTAGTGAACCTCTATGTTTGACCGAACATTAATTGAATAGAATATTACGAAACTAAAAAAGCAGGTGAAAAAACCGAAATGATTGACAAAGTTTCGACGTTGTCTCTCTCTGTCTCTCTCTGACTCTCTCTGTCTCCCTCTCTCCCCTCTGTCTCCCTCTCTGTCTCTCTCTATCTCTCTCTCTCTGTCTCTCTCTCTCTCTCTGTCTGTCTCTCTGTCTGTCTGTCTGTCTCTCTCTCTCTCTCTCTCTCTCTCTCTCTCTCTCTCTCTCTCTCTCTCTCTCTCCCCCGACCCCCAGCCCCAATTTTTGGAAGGTTAGAAACTAGAGGACGTACATTTCTGTACAGTCACCATAAAATCTTCATTATGAATGCAAAAATGTTAACAAAATCGGCAAACCATAAAAGAACATGAAAAAAGGAAAGAGGTGCATTTAAAGGCTGTTGCATGGGTACTGGCTCTCAAAATCCGTTCAGCAGAATGAGTTCGCATGTAACTGAAACTATTCTTAAAAGTTACTTGGTGATTTTAAAAGCTTGATAACACAAGTCCCATGATTTTAGACATGCTACAATGCCTTTAATCGAAGAAAGTTTGCGTTCTTGGCTGAGTCAATGCAGCTGGCTCGAAAATTACCTCCCTTGGACGCGTGACGTCTATAGCGGAATCGGCCGGGTGGAACGGCGCTCTCTTATGCCGTGCAATGGGCGCAATCGGGTAGTCTAGTCATGTCCTCAAGAATACTTCAAGAGAAACTAAGGACGGGGTGCGAGGGTGACTTCTCCCAGGTTATAACATTTCAAACAATAAATAACGGAGTTCATAACATGTATTCTGCTCCCTTCCTGCTTTTTCAGGTGTAATTCCCACTTGAACCCTGTTTTAGTTCAACTTATTGGCAGATATATTGTCACGCGCCGAGGGACACAAACACACTCACACACACACACACACGCACGCACACACACACACACACACACACAAACACACACACACACATACACACACAGCCACCCACAAACACACATACACAAACTGATGTGACACACACACACACATACACAAACTGATGTCACACACACACACACACACACACGCACACACACACACACACTAACACGTGTACACACACACGCACACACACACACTAACACGTACGTGTAATCACACACACACACACACACACACACACAAACACACACACACACACACACACGCACGCATAGACAATCACAGAGATTAGGTTCATGTATTCTGCCCCCCTCTCGCCAATTTACAAAATACAACAAGAGGTTTGATGAGCACAGTAGATCAACTTTAAACGTACACAATTATATTTTTAGCATTACTTTTCAATTCTCGTTGATGCATTAATGATGCCAGAAAATGTAACCGGACGCATTTGGAACGCCAAATTAAGCAATCAAATACATTGCGCGGTACATCGGCGCTTAATTTCATAACGTCTGACTGAGTCATTTGTTATTCGGTGATAGTTTCGCACATATCTATCTCCTGTATTTGAAAATCTGTTCACCTTACGTAATTTTCAAAGGCTTTATATATATATACATTTCTTTGATAAACTATACGAAACCGTGCAGGTGAAAAATTGGTAATGACTGACATAGGATTTACGTTGTGGATTTCACGTTGAGGGCACGTTGGCGATCAATCAAACCCCAACGTTGTGTGTTTACGTTGAAACTACGTTGTAGGAACGTTTGTTGTATCAAACTAACTTTTGTTTTTAAATCACGTGAATTTCACGTGAAAATCACGTGAGTATACCAACGTTGTTCGAACACCAGAAAATCACAATAATACAACGTCGATTTTACGTTGCTTTTTAAGGTGGAATCCACGTGAAATTTACGTTATGTACCAACGTGTAAAAAACAAAAAAACACAACTGTAACGCAACGTTGCTTTCACGTTGTGTTTTTTGGTTGGATCCACGTAAATTTCACGTAATCTTCGCAACATTTGTAAGACACCAAAATGCAACGTGAAATTCACGTAAAATTTACGTTATATTACAACGTCGAAAGAACACCAAAATCTCACAATGACACAACGTTGGTTTTACGTTGCGTTTTTTGGTTGGCTCAACGTAAATTTCACGTAAAGTTCGCAACGTTGCTAATGACACGAAAAATTCACAATTTCGCAACGTCGTATTCACGTTGTGTGTTTACTGGGATAGCACGCTTTTCTGTACCTCTCTTTGTTTTAACTTTCTGAGCGTGTTTTTAATCCAAACATATCATATCTATATGTTTTTGGAATCAGGAACCGACAAGGAATAAGATGAAAGTGTTTTTAAATTGATTTGGACAATTTAATTTTGATAATAATTTTTATATATTTAATTTTCAGAGCTTGTTTTTAATCCGAATATAACATAATTATTTATATGTTTTTGGAATCAGCAAATGATGGAGAATAAGATAAACGTAAATTTGGATCGTTTTATAAATTTTTATTTTTTTTTACAATTTTCAGATTTTTAATGACCAAAGTCATTAATTAATTTTTAAGCCACCAAGCTGAAATGCAATACCGAAGTCCGGGCTTCGTCGAAGATTACTTGACCAAAATTTCAACCAATTTGGTTGAAAAATGAGGGCGTGACAGTGCCGCCTCAACTTTCACGAAAAGCCGGATATGACGTCATCAAAGAAATTTATCAAAAAAATGAAAAAAAACGTTCGGGGATTTCATACCCAGGAACTCTCATGTCAAATTTCATAAAGATCGGTCCAGTAGTTTAGTCTGAATCGCTCTACACGCACGCACGCACGCACACACACACACACACACAGACACACAGACACACGCACATACACCACGACCCTCGTTTCGATTCCCCCTCGATGTTAAAATATTTAGTCAAAACTTGACTAAATATAACAAGAAGAGCAAACGCTCGATCGAGTCACTTTCGCAGTTCTGAATATTATATGAGGCATCAGATGGACAGGAAGAAATTGCTATTCACAACACAATGAGTCACGTTCACATAAAATTTGAGCCCGGTCACTTTTATAGTTTCCGAGAAAAGCCCAACGTTAAGTTGTGTGTTGCCGAACAGAAAAGGCTAGTTATCTCCCTTGTTTTTCTGATAACGTTCGTAAAAGGCTACAGATGTAAATACTTTGATGTAAAGAATAATCCTACAAAGTTTCAATCACATCCGATGAACTTTGTCAAAGATATAAAATGTCTAATTTTTCCTTTGACGCTGACCTGTGACCTTGAAAAAGGTCAAAGGTCAACGAAACCATCGTTAAAGTGTAGAGGTCATTGGAGGTCACGACTAAACAAAATATGAGCCCGATCGCTTTGATAGTTTCCGAGAAAAGTCCAACGTTAAGGTGGTGTCTACGGACGGCCGGGACAGATTAACACTGACCGATTACATAGAGTCACTTTTTCTCAAGTGACTCAAAAAGCAGATCACTGCATGCTGACTCTCTTACCCTCGTTAAATAAAAATTGTCATTGTCCCTCTCCCTCCCCTTCTCTCTCTCTCTCTCTCTCTCTCTCTCTCTCTCTCTCTCTCTCTCTCTCTCTTTCTCTCTCTCTCTCTCTTGTATGTTAAAGTACTCGGCCTAGCTAGTTTACCGGGACAGTAATGACGAAAAGCAACCTTACTCTTTTTCCGTGCATAATTACAGGGGTCCAGAAAGGGCTATTTACAGAACCTGTACGTGTACGTTTAGTGTCATCAAATGTAACTTTTAGTTTTACGGCACACGTATTTCAAGTTCTATACGTTCTGCTGGCCAACATAACGTGTAAAGTTGATTCTAGAGAGCGACAGTACTGAAGACGGATGCGTTTTTCCCCAAAATCTTCTACGTCAGCACAGAAAACTATCACAAAAAGGCGTAGGGTAAGCAATGCCGGAATTGTATGGCTGTTTCCAGGGACTAAAAGTTGAGTGTGGGTGTGTTAATTCGCACTGAAAAGATAAGGCATTCCCGCACACGTTTTTAGTCAAAGTGAATCGTGCAATTTTCTAAACAATGATAATAATTCTAAAGCAGTTGCATGTACGTGTGCGTTGTGTATATATATCAAGACGCAGTACTAAGAAGAACTAATGTAATGAGCATAGACATGCTTTCTTTCATTGGGTGGCCTTCTGTGATTAGATCGCCTGCTATGCCTTGCAGTTTCAAGCGTGACAAATCTGTACGGTTGACGTCATAACTTTATACACGTACACGCCTTGGCTACACGTACATTCTTACTGGACCACTCTATTGCCTATTTGGTGCGCCTCTACTTTTCTCGGGCAAATGAAAGCGTATTCTACATCTTCAGAACATGTTAACGTATGGTACCTAGATCTTGGTAGCAAAACGCCAGGGGTATTCACACCTCTCGTCGAAAATTCAAGAAGTAGTAGGGGAAGGGCTCCTAATATGGACCGGCTCCTAATATGGACCACCTCCTGTTCTGACAAACTAACGGCGCTAGAGCGCTCAAGAATGTTTTATTCGCTGTATTCACCCTCTCTGGATAACTTGCACATGTCAAAACAGTTGCAGAAACACAAATCTCAAAACCGTCAGGCTTTTTCTCTTTTTTCACTTTTGGCAGCGTTCACTCTAAATTTGCCGCCCAAAACAAACTCGTTTCTGTCCACAGCCAAAGCTTTTATCACACAAAAATTGCTATATATGACAGCTAAGACCTCATTTGTTACATTTTAGCAGTGTTGACCCCGAGTTTCTACTGCAAACAAAAAATAATAGCAAAATCTCAAAGTATGTGCGAGTCCCCTAATATGGACCACCTTCAACGAATCGAAGAAAATTAAAGCTAAAGGCTATTTTCATTAATTCATTAAGAAACTTGTTGGAAATAACCTATAACTAGCCCTCGAGATTTACAAAAAATATAAGAAAAAGTCTTCTTTTCGTGGAAGTTGATAATTTCACTTATTTTCACTCTGTTTTTGATAAGCTTCTTTATTTTCCTGGTGTGCTTCAAATAATGCTCTCATCAACCCGAAACAGATAAATCTAAAGCATATTTGAATTAGTCTGACTTGTACACTAAGTTGTATCATGTTATTTTGAAGTATAGGGGGCTTCTTACAGTGATTCGTGAAGGCCTCTTCACTGGTCCATATTAGGCGCCCAGGCTCCTAATATGGACCATTTGGGATTTTTTCTGTATTTAATTTTTGCTGAATGTCTATCAAAGCTATTTCACTCTAATTGGGCCTAACGGTTAACCTAAAAGAGAAGGACTACCAAACACAAAATGAAACTTCTTCGCAAGAAAACAAGCTAGTTATCAGCATAAAACAAAAAGTGGTCCATATTAGGAGCTTTTCCCCTAGGTAAAATGTGTAAATGAAACAATGATATGGATGATCAGCCTTATCGGTGAACAAAAAGAATTAGAACATTATCAGATTAGTGTCTATTAATGACTCATAGCTTGCGAAAAAGTTCACACGCGTTTGCTTTTCCAACTTAGCAGACAAACTTTATATCCCATAAGCACAAACAGTGTACGCGTGCAAACCTCCTGGGTGACATTTTATAGGTTTTAATACCTGTTGACTAGGCTGGATTTTGTGTTGTTGTTAATGTTGTTGTTGTCCTTTTTACATTACTTTGGACATAAGGAAGTATTTCACCTCCGATATTATGTGATGTGGGCTAGCATCAAGAAGAATTGTGCTCTATCGTTGTTCGTTGCAGAACCAGCAAAGTGCGCACCTACATAACGCAAGAAAGTGAAAACGAGATCATCTGGTTATCTAGCATCAAGCTCATTTAGAGACAGGAATGATGCACTCTTGTGCTGTAGTCAGGGTCGACAGCACCACAGCAAGTCTTGTTCTTTCACTGCCACGTTCAAAGCAGGACAAACACTTCAGTTTTGTCATCGCCCGCGCCAGATACCCTTGATGCCATGCCATACCTGTGAACAACAAAGCAAACTTGTTTTTTTCTCAACGACTCCGATCCTCCTGATGTTGGGCTGAAGGATCAGATCACAGAGGTAGCGCAAGACGTGGAACATTTAGGTTGAGTAGGATTGTTGTCAGCTCTTTAATTCTGTCTTTGTAAGCAAAGGGGTGAAGTGTTTTCATCGCTGTCTGTCGGTGACACATAGCTTGTCATGAATGATGTTCGGAAACAACTGACAAAATAAGGAGGAGAAAAAACCACGACACTGAGATCTGATATAAAAAAAAGGGAGGGGGGAGTAAACGCTCTAAATGCTTACGACATGTGTAATAGAGTAAGTGAGAGTTATTGGGAACCACGCAGTCTCCTGAGAGAATAACAAGCATTGAAATGAACAAGCGACGTTCATCCTCGGATTTCATTCAGCTTGTTCATTTCAATGCTTGTTATTCTCTCAGGTGCCAGGAGAATGGTTCCGAATAACTCTCACTTACTCTATTGCACATGTCGTATGCATTTAGGGCACTTACTTAACTTCCCTTTGTTTATTAGATCTCTAAACAGCGCTCTTCCTCGTTTGTTTAAGATTCTCACGACACTGAGAACATTGTAACAGATGTCGCCGTACAACCTTGGTATGGTTGATTTTCTTGGATTGATACCTGTGCACGCAACCTCTTCGATACTGACTGAATCAACACTGACCCAATGTGTTTAGTTTCGATCTTTCAGGCAGACAGATTGACTGAATGTTTTAATATTGCTTTAATATTGCTATCAACTTGTTTTATTTCTCAAAGATAATATAATTCGCCCATTTCTTACTGTCCTAAGTGCAGCAACTTATAAAAGATGTACGAAGTTGAGGTCATGCACCCTCCGCTGATACGCATCGCTCACAAAAGGGCTGCTGAAGTGGACGCTTTCGTGACTTCGCACAGAGGTTGGCTTGCACGTGCAGAGAAAGCTCAGTGTGAAATGTTCAATCATGTTTCGTTCGTTTTGTATTTGTACGGGATACAAACTTTGCAACAACCTTTAAATGGGTCGTGAATTCGCGTTTATTTGGCTGATGATGTTTTCTACTTTTTTATGTAGCCAAGTGCTAATCTGGCTACTAATTCGTTATAATGTTTTTATGTCATTCCTGTCTTGTGTAAGTTTTGCCCATCGCTTTATGTTTTGTGTAATGTCATTATCTGTTCTAAGTTAAATTTTGATATGCTCAGACACCTGGCGGTCGTAAACTCGCTCAGTCGGCTGTGTCCACCAGGGAACATAGTCTGTTTTCCTTTGACGTCAAGCCGCCCTCCCAGAGAGAGACGCCGGGGTACCTTGGGCCCCAGGTGGTCGTTATGCAATGTGCCGCCAGCCTGTCTGGGTATCGTTGGACTCGGCGTTTTGTCAAATGGGTGTCATTTCTTTTGACAGGGTAGATCATAGAAGATGCCAGGTGGCTTGGAGGTTTTAGTCTCTTACCCCCCCCCCTTCCCTTGTCTTTACTGACCAATGAGAAGTGATGTCAGTTTTGTTAGCTAACTCTTGATTGGTGGCTTTTGACGCCACCCATCCCCATGTACATGATAGATTTTGGGAGAGAAATGAGAACTATCTCGGAGAGAGAGGACGTACTTGTTTTTACATTTAGTCAAGTTTTGACTAAATGTTTTAACATAGAGGGGGGAATCGAGACGAGGGTCGTGGTGTATGTGTGTCTGTCTGTCTGTGTGTGTGTGTAGAGCGATTCAGACTAAACTACTGGGCCGATCTTTATGAAATTTGATATGAGAGTTCCTGGGTATGATATCCCCGGACGTTTTTTTCATTTTTTCCATAAATACCTTTGATGACGTCATATCCGGCTTTTTGTAAAAGTTGAGGCGGCACTGTCACACCCTCATTTTTCAATTAAATTGATTGAAATTTTGGCAAAGCAATCTTCGACAAAGGCCTGGGTTTGGTATTGCATTTCAGCTGGGTGGCTTAAAAACTAATCAGTGAGTTTGGTCATTAAAAATCGGAAACTTGTAATTAAAATTATTTTTTTATTAAACGATCCAAAAACAATTTCATCTTATTCTTCGTCATTTTCTGATTCCAAAAACATATAGATATGTTATATTTGGATTAAAAACAAGCTCTGAAAATTAAAAATATAAAAATTATGATCAAAATTAAATTTCCGAAATCGATTCAAAAACTATTTCATCTTATTCCTTGTCGGTTCCTGATTCCAAAAACATATAGATATGATATGTTTGGATTAAAAACACGCTCAGAAAGTTAAAACGAAGAGAGGTACAGTAAAGCGTGCTATGAAGCACAGCGCAATCGCTACCGCGCCAAACAGGCTCGTCACTTTCACTGCCTTTTGCACTAGCGGCGGACTACGTTCAGTTTCATTCTGTGAGTTCCACAGCTTGACTAAATGTAGTAATTTCGCCTTACGCGACTTGTTGTACTTTGTTATCATGGAGACATACTGATGTAGATTGCATTGTTCTATTGGTGTGGCCTCCCGCCTTTTGGCTGGGAGCTGGGTTGGTGAGGAGAAGAGAAGAATAGAAAATAAAGAGAAATGTGAATCGACAGACATGGTTTTCCAGAGTTTCATGTTGCATTAAGTGATTCGTCGGTCTGTGCCAGTGAACTCTTGTCTATCATTCTCTACATGTGAGTGAAAGTCCATTACGAGCGCAAGTGATGTTCGTTCAGTGCAAGACACTAAAGAGGCACCCACATGGTGTACTCCTGAACTTCGGGGTTTACTTCTACTAGGTGACTACATTCACCCAACTACTACATCAAGAGTCAACAATCAATATTATCCACATCCTTCCACCCCATCACATTTATTCTTACTATTCTTTTGTTTAAACAATTTTTTTTTTTAAATTAGTTATTATTTGTTTAACTACTTTTGTTGTTTTTTCTTTTCTTTCTTAACGATTTACCGGTGAACCCGAAGTCGATTTCGCGAATTCTTCGCAAAGTCTTCTCAGTACCGAATTATCAGTACTAAATCTTCATGAAGCCAGCTTAGCGAAGTAGACTTCGCCCATTTAATTTGAGGCTTAACGATGCTACGACCCTTCCAGACTGGCGGTTTTACTAATCATATGGCGGCTACGTAAGAGTGGCTCCTAACACACCAAAGTAGGAACATTCATTTACTCCAAGAAGCATATAGACGCCAACAAGAAGCTGAGGATAAGTTGACCGGGCCGCGTGAGGTGAACCTGTCTTGGCCTCACAGTGCTGACAGTCGGCAGATGCGGCGACACGGAGGGTGGTTGTAAGTAAACAGGAGTTTTCAGACACTGTACACGGCAAGGATGGTCCACTCATGTCCTCAAGTCGGTCTAGATTGCCTGTTGGTGTTTCCTTGCAAACAGTCTACGCACGTACGTGTTACCCGTGAAGTTGACTACGGTGATATAACTCGGATTATCCGACATACGTGACAGAGAGAGAGAGAGAGAGAGAGAGAGAGAGAGAGAGAGAGAGAGAGAGAGAGAGAGAGAGAGAGAGAGTGAGAGAGAGAGAGAATAGAGAGAGAGAGAGCGAGAGAGCGAGAGAGAGCACCAATGTGAAAAATCTAGGTTTGTCTTTACCACTGAAAAGATGCTGCATCATGTACTCGTTTACTGAATATGGTAGGGGAAATAATGAATGGCCTTTCTATCCTACAACCGATTTTCACGTAAACGACCTTTTCACAAAGATCATGTATGTAGGGGAAGGGCTCCTAATATGGACCACTTTTTGTTTCATGCTGATAACTAGCTTGTTTTCTTGCGAAGAAGTTTTATTTTGTGTTTGGTAGTCCTTCTCTCTTAGGTTAACCGTTAGGCCTAAGTAGAGTGAAATAGCTTTGATAGACATTCAGCAAAAATTAAATACAGAAAAAATCACAAAGGGTCCATATTAGGAGCTTGGGCGCCTAATATGGACCAGTGAAGCGGCCTTCACGAATCACTGTAAAAAGCCCCCTATATTTTAAAATAACATGATACAACTTAGTATACAAGTCAGCCTAATTAAAATATGCTCTAGATTTATCTGTTTCGGGTTGATGAGAGCATTATATGAAGCACACCAGGAAACTAAAGAAGCTTATCAAAAACAGAGTGAAAATAAGTGAAATTATCAACTTCCACAAAAAGAAGACTTTTTATTGCATTTGTTTTTAATTTCGAGGGCTAGTTATAGGTTATTTCCAGCAAGCTTCCTAATGAATGAATGAAAATAGCCTTTAGCTTTTATTTTCTTCGATTTGTTGAAGGTGGTCCATATTAGGGGACTCGCACATACTTTGAGATTTTGCTATTATTTTTTGTTTGTAACAAATACGGTTTTAGCTGTCATATATAGCAATTTTTGTGTGATAAAAGCTTTGGCTGTGGACAGAAACGAGTCCGTTTTAGGCGGCAAATTTAGAGTGAACGCTGCCAAAAGTGAAAAAAAGAGAAAAAGACAAACGGTTTTGAGATTTGTGTTTCTGCTACTGTTTTGACATGTGCACGTTATCCAGAGAGGGTGAATACAGCGAATAAAACTTGTTTGAGCGCTCTAGCGCCGTTAGTTTGTCAGAACAGAAGGTGGTCCATATTAGGAGCCGGTCCATATTAGGAGCCCTTCCCCTACAGAAAGGCATCTGCCTGGTGTTTTTTTATGTGTGTTTTTTTATGACGGGTAATATGGATCAAAGCGAATATCGCCACAGGCAAGAATAAACGAAACCAACACACTAGAACTGTCAGGACAAACTCTGCGACAAGCCTGGCATATTATATTCGCGACCAGTAGTCCCGAGGGAGGCTAAATGTACTTCATTGGCCTGCGTTGTGTCAGCCTGACAGGAAACCTACAGTGGGGGACCAGCGGTCACTGCTGACGGCAGATTGGGTGACTGGAGATAGTCTGACACTCGACTAGTTTAGGTCCCATGAGGCTATATCATCAGTTCCCCGCCACGCTCCCCCGACACACTGTGTGTGTGTGTGTGTGTGTGTGTGTGTGTGTGTGTGTGTGTGTGTACGTGTGTGTGTGTGTGTGTGTTTCTTTGCACCACACCCCCAACAAAACCAACTTCTTACCTATACCAATACACATCCCAATCGCTCTATTACCCAAATATGCTTCCGGGCTTTTCTTTTTTCAAACTTTCACAACTTCGAATTGTACTGATCTTGTCTTGATGAAAAAAGAATTCTTTTATTATTAAAGAATGTTTGTGTAACAAGCTGTCAATTTATTATTTAGATTTTAAAAGTTAGGTCTAGCGCAAAAACGCACCACGGTCCAAAAACATTCTGATAATCATCAATCCACGGCTATGGCCAGTTTTCATCGATAGAATGAGACCCGAAGGGAAGTAACTCATGTTTGACCTGAGAGTTCAGGATGGGTCCAAAAAGTGTTAAGACAATCTGCAAAATTAATTCTTTTAAAATTTCTCGCTCTTTACGAAGGGCACCTAGGATGTTCCCGTTTGGTGAGCGTTCAAATGGAAGGGTGTTTGTACTGTGTGTAAAAGCATGACAGTATCTGTGATGGTTTACGGGAGGCTTACTGTCCGGGCGTGATTTCCGGTATTGAATATTCATAACAGCCGTCCAGCACCAAAACGAGGCGCCATTGTTGTAGAGGAGCAAGTCCACGAAAATAAATTCTTTGACAATTTCTCACGCTCGACAGAAAGCAGCCAGGATATTCCCGTTTGGTGAGCGTTCAAATGGAAGTATGCTTGTACTGTATGTAGACGCTCGGGGAGCTTTGTGGTGGTTTACGGGAGGCTTACTGTGCCTTAAATGAGCATATATATTGTGAGTGGCCAGTGGACTTTTCATTTTCATTGTTTCACTTGATAGACAGGGTTTTCTTCGCTCCTTGTTTATTTTATGCGTGTTTCTCCATCCATTCTTCAACGCTTTCCCTTGACCTTTGTACCTTTGTACCTCTTTATGCATTCCCCACGCCTGAACATGTACTGCCTACTCCTTGACTTCTAAGACCGTCTGAGACCTCCGGCTTATCAAAACGGTCTCAATCATATCAGAATGTAACAATAAACCCAAACAAGTGGACAGATTGTACCCTTTTTATTTTTTATTTTTATTGATTTTTTTACAGACGGAAATACTGATTTTTCCTTAAATCTAAGATCCTTTTTCAATTAAATTTTTTTTATTTGACTTGGTTGAATGAGCATATAAATTGTGAGTGGGGAGGGTGGACTTTTCATTTTCATTGTTTCACTTGCAGGGGATAGCGCGAACGCAGTCCCCCTCACCAAGAAATTACACACTCGAGTCATCAACATTTGTGATGATCGTAGGGGTCAGCCCGCCCGTGTAGTGCAATGGACAGGCCTCGCCCCAGGAGTACCCCCTTGTTGATCAAGGTGTCTCCCGTGCCAGGTAAGTATGCCACATCCGGAAACACCACAAACCCCGACCCAAAGCAATTTCTCAAACTGCTGTGGTGTTGTTCACACATATACTTTTCTTGATTTTCTTTTTTTAATCCTATATTAGAAATACTTCAGCCAAACCTAACATGTGTAGATAGTTACAAATACATGTAGTAATGTTGATTTTAAATATTCACATGACTACAATATTTTGTTGATTAATATTAAAACATAGCACTGTCCTGGAAAATATGTTCAGAACAGCTACTATGCTCAGGACAGCTACTATGCTCAAGACAACTATAATGTCTATTGTTAGCAACCAATCAGATCTGAGTACTTCTGTATCTCTAATGATTGCGGCTTAATAAATATTGTCTTACATTAGTTAATTATTGTCTTTTAGAATCAGTAATCATACGTTCACCACACCTATAAAACGCTACATTTTGTTTAATTGCTGGTGCCCTATTTCAGCGAGTTAAAATGAGCATTGCTATTTGATCACAAGGAGCCACAATGGAAATACCCTTTCAGTTAAGACAACTCTTTCGAGAAAACATTAAAAATCAAGATGGATGACTTCCCTTGATAGACAGGGTTCTCTTCGCTCCTTGTTTCTTTTATGCGTGTTTCTCCATCCATTCTTCAACGCTTTCCCTTGACCTTAATTTGTTCCTCTTTATGCATTTCCCACGCCTGAACATGTACTGCCTACTCCTTGACTTCTTAGACCGTCTGAGACCTCCGGCTTATCAAAACGGTCTCAATCATATCAGAATGTAACAATAAACCCAAACAAGTGGACAGATTGTACCCTTTTTATTTTTATTGATTATTTTACAGATGGAAATACTGATTTTTCCTTAAATCTAAGATCCTTTTTCAATTAAAAAAAATGTATTTGACTTGGTTTAATGAGCATATAAATTGTGAGTGGGGAGGGTGAACTTTTCATTTTCATTGTTTCACTTGCAGGGGATAGCGCGAACGCAGTCCCCCTCACCAAGAAATTACACACTCGAGTCATCAACATTTGTGATGATCGTAGGGGTCAGCCCGCCCGTGTAGTGCAATGGACAGGCCTCGCCCCAGGAGTACCCCCTTGTTGATCAAGGTGTCTCCCGTGCCAGGTAAGTATGTCACATTCGTTAAAATTAATATTAAAAGTCCTACGGTTTTGAGCCATTAAGGACTTGAGTGTTTGTCCGCTTTCAAAAAGAGGAAAGAAAGAAACAAAAAATAAGGAGAGGAGGGCAGGGGGTGGGGTTGAGTTGATAATGCTCTGTGGAATTTGTTAAAATGAAAAGTAGTTAAGATGTTTCTTGGTAAGAATTATAAGTCTGTATTCTATATCTTGAATAACGGGCTTGTAATATTATTTTTATTTTATTTCAAATCGAGTTAAAAAGTGGAACCTTTCAGGATCACCAATAAAACCAAATAGATGAGCAAGTAAGAGGAACACGAACAATAAATCTCAAAACTTTTTACAAATAAAAGGATTAAGATGTAAGCCACGAAGGCCGTGGTAATAAAAACAATATGTACAGTTTGGCGACTAATGGGCCTTGGGTGAGGATATGTTGTCTAGAAGGTAGTCGCTGGAATCAGGAGGGATGGCAGGAGCCACTCGACCTCAAACTGAAACACGCTGATGTGATAATCTGGGCTTAGTTATACCCACAGCCCCATGTCCGAGTCCCTGACCAGTCGGCACAGCAGCAAGCTGTGTGACCAGCCTAGAGAACTGCTACTGCGCAGATAATCCTGGGGACTCAGACCATGGAGCTGCATATGGTCATATAAGGTTTTAAAGGTAATTCTATTTGTAGCGCATGGAGCGAAAATGTGTTGAAATGAATAGGGTTCTCCACAATGGCAGGACTTGTTAAAGATATGGAAGCGGCAGCCGCCGGCACGGAGGCGTCTGAAGATAGTGAGGAGGTTTGTTGGGAGATCGGGGTGTAGATCGTTCATATCAATGGGTTGATAGGACAGAGATGTTACGTACTGACTTCGAATGAGTTTACGGATTTTACTGTAGAACTCGGTTACTGAGTAGCCGATGTTAGTGTTAGCTGGGCTAGATTCTGCCGCTTCTTTGGCAGCGACATCCGCCAGTTCATTTCCCCGGACCCCTACGTGAGAGGGGACCCAGAGAAATGATACGGATGTGCCGGATGAGATTAACTGGTGACATATAAAGAGGATTTCTCTTTGTAGCTCTGCCCGATTTGATGTGTTTCGATGCAGAGCTTGTAATGAAGAGCGCGAGTCAGAGCAGAAAACTACCGCACGCGGTGTGACTGGGAGGTCATTTATAAAAGTGCATGCCATGAGCAAGGCAAATAGCTCGGCTGAGAATATGGAGATGTCTTTATTAAGAGTATATTTCCTTGAGATTTTGAGATCTGGGATCACAAAGGCGCAGCCAACGCTGCCGTCTGCAAATTTGGATCCGTCAGTAAAGACTTTTAAATGCTCCGAGAATTTGTAGTTTAGGGTTTCTTTTGTAACAGTAGCTAGGTAGACGGGGTTATCTTTTTTGGTAGTATTATCTTCACTGTCGTATATGATAGTAGGGGTTTCCTCAAGCCAAGGCGGGTAGGAGGGCGGGGGGACCCTGGCCAGCTCACTGACCTTCACCCCGCTATCGGCTAGAATGCGGTTTACTGTGTCGGATAAGGGTAGCGTTTTGGCCAAGAGTTGAGTGCTATGTTTGGTGTTGGCCTCATAATTTTGGTGCTGAGGAAAAAAGTCAGTCAGGACCTCGCAGGCAGAGTTCTCTACCGCGTGGGCTCTGACAGCATACTGAGCTGAGCGGAGTTTTATCTCATCCACAAGGGGCAGCCACCCACACTCGCTGTAGACTCGACTCTTACTCGCTTGTTGGGAGAGTCCCAGAGCTATTTTGAGCGCCCTGCACTCTATAATAGCCAGTTTTTTCATGAGCGCCGGGCGCGTCGCGAAATAAGCTTCGCACCCGTAAAGGAGGCGGGAGCGAATTAATGCCCGCACTACCTCTGTGACACACTTACGTCCTCTGGCCCAGGATTGGGACGCCAGGTAGCGTATGATATAAAGATCCTTGTTGGCCTTATTGATCAGATGTTCGATATGACTGGTCCAGTTAAGTCGGGTATCGATGATAACGCCGAGGAACTTAACTTCTGAGCTCGGTTTGATAATATCACAACCTATCTTTATACTGCAGTTCCTGTACAGTTGTCTACGGGAGACAACAAGAAAGACTGTTTTATTTGAGGCTAGTTGGAAGCCGTTGGTGTACATATATTGACAGAGGTTGTCGATTTTAGTTTGGTAAGAAGATAAGTCAACAGTGTTGGTAACTCTGTTATGGCGTGGTCTATTAGTGTCTATTAAGGCGAGGTCGTCCGCATACAGAAGTACACTGGCACCGTCAACCTTAACAGAAGTAATGTCATAGAGCATGATGCTGAATAAGTTTGGCGCGATGATACTGCCCTGGGGAACCCCCATGTCCAGCGCATGGGTTTCGGACACCGAAGAGCCCACTCGGACAGACATCTTGCGATTGCTGATGAAGTTTTTGATGAATTGGTACATGTGGCCAGAGACACCGATTCTGCCGAGTTTTAGGAGTAGACGAGCATGCCAGACGCTGTCGTACGCAGATTTAATATCAAAGAAGGTTCCAAGAAGAGAATTATTACTATGTGCCAAGGTCTTTTTGATTTTTTCAGTGACGTGCACAATGTGGTCCGCACACGAACGACCTTGCCTAAAACCTGCCTGGCATGTAGGAATGATATTGTGTTTATTGAGGTGGAACTCCAGCCTCTGGTTCACCACACGCTCAAAGATCTTGCTGAGGTGGGGGGTTAGTGATATGGGGCGGTAACTGCCAGGTAGATTGCCCGGTTTTCCGCTCTTCAATACTGCTACTACTTGTGAGTCTGACCACGCTGCGGGGATAGTATCCTTTAACCAGCATAGGTTGAGAAACTGAGTGAGCAACTTAACAAAGTTAGGTGGTAGATGTTTTATCATGTGATATGATATTGGGTCTAAACCTGTGGATTTTTTTGGGTCTTTCACAGAAGAGATGGCGTTTTGGACTTCTTTTGCCTTAAACATGCAGTTTATAGGCAACTGGTTGTCATCTGGGGGGTATGTGAAACCCTTCTCCTGATCTAACCTATAATTGAGTCGTTCAGTATCTAGGGATTTTGATTGACTATTTTTGGCAAAAGTATCTGCTAATAGGTTTGCCTTTTCAGAGTCAGTTGTGGTCATTTTATCACCCGATAGTAGTGGCTTTTCTTTAGTTCTGTATCTACATTTAAATCTGCGGATTTTCTTCCAGATTTTGCCACAGTCTTTGTAATCTTTAGTTTCTTTGTATGCCACATCCGGAAACACCACAAACCCCGACCCAAAGCAATTTCTCAAACTGCTGTGGTGTTGTTCACACATATACTTTTCTTGAATATCTTTTTTAATCCTATATTAAAAATACTTCAGCCAAACCTAACATGTGTAGATAGTTACAAATACATGTAGTAATGTTGATTTTAAATATTCACATGACTACAATATTTTGTTGATTAATATTAAAACATAGCCCTGTCCTGGAAAATATGTTCAGAACAGCTACTATGCTCAGGACAGCTACTATGCTCAAGACAACTATAATGTCTATTGTTAGCAACCAATCAGATCTGAGTACTTCTGTATCTCTAAAGATTGCGGCTTAATAAATATTGTCTTACATTAGTTAATTATTGTCTTTTAGAATCAGTAATCATACGTTCACCACACCTATAAAACGCTACATTTTGTTTAATTGCTGGTGCCCTATTTCAGCGAGTTAAAATGAGCATTGCTATTTGATCACAAGGAGCCACAATGGAAATACCCTTTCAGTTAAGACAACTCTTTCGAGAAAACATTAAAAATCAAGATGGATGACTTCCCTTGATAGACAGGGTTCTCTTCGCTCCTTGTTTCTTTTATACGTGTTTCTCCATCCATTCTTCAACGCTTTCCCTTGACCTTTGTTCCTCTTTATGCATTTCCCACGCCTGAACATGTACTGCCTACTCCTTGACTTCTTTGACCGTCTGAGACCTCCGGCTTATCAAAACGGTCTCAATCATATCAGAATGTAACAATAAACCCAAACAAGTGGACAGATTGTACCCTTTTTATTTTTATTGATTTTTTTACAGATGGAAATACTGATTTTTCCTTAAATCAAAGATCCTTTTTCAATTTAATTTTTTTTTTATTTGACTTGGTTTAATGAGCATATAAATTGTGAGTGGGGAGGGTGGACTTTTCAGTGTAACATGCCCCTAATGGCTTTGCCGTGAGGGCGTAAAACTTTCATCTCTCGTGGACTTTTCATTTTCATTGTTTCACTTGCAGGGGATAGCGCGAACGCAGTCCCCCTCACCAAGAAATTACACACTCGAGTCATCAACATTTGTGATGATCGTAGGGGTCAGCCCGCCCGTGTAGTGCAATGGACAGGCCTCGCCCCAGGAGTACCCCCTTGTTGATCAAGGTGTCTCCCGTGCCAGGTAAGTATGCCACATCCGGAAACACCACAAACCCCGACCCAAAGCAATTTCTCAAACTGCTGTGGTGTTGTTCACACATATACTTTTCTTGATTATCTTTTTTAATCCTATATTAGAAATACTTCAGCCAAACCTAACATGTGTAGATAGTTACAAATACATGTAGTAATGTTGATTTTAAATATTCACATGACTACAATATTTTGTTGATTAATATTAAAACATAGCCCTGTCCTGGAAAATATGTTCAGAACAGCTACTATGCTCAGGACAGCTACTATGCTCAAGACAACTATAATGTCTATTGTTAGCAACCAATCAGATCTGAGTACTTCTGTATCTCTAATGATTGCGGCTTAATAAATATTGTCTTACATTAGTTAATTATTGTCTTTTAGAATCAGTAATCATACGTTCACCACACCTATAAAACGCTACATTTTGTTTAATTGCTGGTGCCCTATTTCAGCGAGTTAAAATGAGCATTGCTATTTGATCACAAGGAGCCACAATGGAAATACCCTTTCAGTTAAGACAACTCTTTCGAGAAAACATTAAAAATCAAGATGGATGACTTCCCTTGATAGACAGGGTTCTCTTCGCTCCTTGTTTCTTTTATGCGTGTTTCTCCATCCATTCTTCAACGCTTTCCCTTGACCTTTGTTCCTCTTTATGCATTTCCCACGCCTGAACATGTACTGCCTACTCCTTGACTTCTTAGACCGTCTGAGACCTCCGGCTTATCAAAACGGTCTCAATCATATCAGAATGTAACAATAAACCCAAACAAGTGGACAGATTGTTCCCTTTTTATTTTTATTGATTTTTTTACAGATGGAAATACTGATTTTTCCTTAAATCAAAGATCCTTTTTCAATTTAATTTTTTTTTATTTGACTTGGTTTAATGAGCATATAAATTGTGAGTGGGGAGGGTGGACTTTTCATTTTCATTGTTTCACTTGCAGGGGATAGCGCGAACGCAGTCCCCCTCACCAAGAAATTACACACTCGAGTCATCAACATTTGTGATGATCGTAGGGGTCAGCCCGCCCGTGTAGTGCAATGGACAGGCCTCGCCCCAGGAGTACCCCCTTGTTGATCAAGGTGTCTCCCGTGCCAGGTAAGTATGCCACATCCGTTAAAATTAATATTAAAAGTCCTACGGTTTTGAGCCATTAAGGACTTGAGTGTTTGTCCGCTTTCAAAAAGAGGAAAGAAAGAAACAAAAAATAAGGAGAGGAGGGCAGGGGGTGGGGTTGAGTTGATAATGCTCTGTGGAATTTGTTAAAATGAAAAGTAGTTAAGATGTTTCTTGGTAAGAATTATAAGTCTGTATTCTATATCTTGAATAACGAGCTTGTAATATTATTTTTATTTTATTTCAAATCGAGTTAAAAAGTGGAACCTTTCAGGATCACCAATAAAACCAAATAGATGAGCAAGTAAGAGGAACACGAACAATAAATCTCAAAACTTTTTACAAATAAAAGGATTAAGATGTAAACCACGAAGGCCGTGGTAATAAAAACAATATGTACAGTTTGGCGACTAATGGGCCTTGGGTGAGGATATGTTGTCTAGAAGGTAGTCGCTGGAATCAGGAGGGATGGCGGGAGCCACTCGACCTCAAACTGAAACACGCTGATGTGATAATCTGGGCTTAGTTATACCCACAGCCCCATGTCCGAGTCCCTGACCAGTCGGCACAGCAGCAAGCTGTGTGACCAGCCTAGAGAACTGCTACTGCGCAGATAATCCTGGGGACTCAGACCATGGAGCTGCATATGGTCATATAAGGTTTTAAAGGTAATTCTATTTGTAGCGCATGGAGCGAAAATGTGTTGAAATGAATAGGGTTCTCCACAATGGCAGGACTTGTTAAAGATATGGAAGCGGCAGCCGCCGGCACGGAGGCGTCTGAAGATAGTGAGGAGGTTTGTTGGGAGATCGGGGTGTAGATCGTTCATATCAATGGGTTGATAGGACAGAGATGTTACGTACTGACTTCGAATGAGTTTACGGATTTTACTGTAGAACTCGGTTACTGAGTAGCCGATGTTAGTGTTAGCTGGGCTAGATTCTGCCGCTTCTTTGGCAGCGACATCCGCCAGTTCATTTCCCCGGACCCCTACGTGAGAGGGGACCCAGAGAAATGATACGGATGTGCCGGATGAGATTAACTGGTGACATATAAAGAGGATTTCTCTTTGTAGCTCTGCCCGATTTGATGTGTTTCGATGCAGAGCTTGTAATGAAGAGCGCGAGTCAGAGCAGAAAACTACCGCACGCGGTGTGACTGGGAGGTCATTTATAAAAGTGCATGCCATGAGCAAGGCAAATAGCTCGGCTGAGAATATGGAGATGTCTTTATTAAGAGTATATTTCCTTGAGATTTTGAGATCTGGGATCACAAAGGCGCAGCCAACGCTGCCGTCTGCAAATTTGGATCCGTCAGTAAAGACTTTTAAATGCTCCGAGAATTTGTAGTTTAGGGTTTCTTTTGTAACAGTAGCTAGGTAGACGGGGTTATCTTTTTTGGTAGTATTATCTTCACTGTCGTATATGATAGTAGGGGTTTCCTCAAGCCAAGGCGGGTAGGAGGGCGGGGGGACCCTGGCCAGCTCACTGACCTTCACCCCGCTATTGGCTAGAATGCGGTTTACTGTGTCGGATAAGGGTAGCGTTTTGGCCAAGAGTTGAGTGCTATGTTTGGTGTTGGCCTCATAATTTTGGTGCTGAGGAAAAAAGTCAGTCAGGACCTCGCAGGCAGAGTTCTCTACCGCGTGGGCTCTGACAGCATACTGAGCCGAACGGAGTTTTATCTCATCCACAAGGGGCAGCCACCCACACTCGCTGTAGACTCGACTCTTACTCGCTTGTTGGGAGAGTCCCAGAGCTATTTTGAGCGCCCTGCACTCTATAATAGCCAGTTTTTTCATGAGCGCCGGGCGCGTCGCGAAATAAGCTTCGCACCCGTAAAGGAGGCGGGAGCGAATTAATGCCCGCACTACCTCTGTGACACACTTACGTCCTCTGGCCCAGGATTGGGACGCCAGGTAGCGTATGATATAAAGATCCTTGTTGGCCTTATTGATCAGATGTTCGATATGACTGGTCCAGTTAAGTCGGGTATCGATGATAACGCCGAGGAACTTAACTTCTGAGCTCGGTTTGATAATATCACAACCTATCTTTATACTGCAGTTCCTGTACAGTTGTCTACGGGAGACAACAAGAAAGACTGTTTTATTTGAGGCTAGTTGGAAGCCGTTGGTGTACATATATTGACAGAGGTTGTCGATTTTAATTTGGTAAGAAGATAAGTCAACAGTGTTGGTAACTCTGTTATGGCGTGGTCTATTAGTGTCTATTAAGGCGAGGTCGTCCGCATACAGAAGTACACTGGCACCGTCAACCTTAACAGAAGTAATGTCATAGAGCATGATGCTGAATAAGTTTGGCGCGATGATACTGCCCTGGGGAACCCCCATGACCAGCGCATGGGTTTCGGACACCGAAGAGCCCACTCGGACAGACATCTTGCGATTGCTGATGAAGTTTTTGATGAATTGGTACATGTGGCCAGAGACACCGATTCTGCCGAGTTTTAGGAGTAGACGAGCATGCCAGACGCTGTCGTACGCAGATTTAATATCAAAGAAGGTTCCAAGAAGAGAATTATTACTATGTGCCAAGGTCTTTTTGATTTTTTCAGTGACGTGCACAATGTGGTCCGCACACGAACGACCTTGCCTAAAACCTGCCTGGCATGTAGGAATGATATTGTGTTTATTGAGGTGGAACTCCAGCCTCTGGTTCACCACACGCTCAAAGATCTTGCTGAGGTGGGGGGTTAGTGATATGGGGCGGTAACTGCCAGGTAGATTGCCCGGTTTTCCGCTCTTCAATACTGCTACTACTTGTGAGTCTGACCACGCTGCGGGGATAGTATCCTTTAACCAGCATAGATTGAAAAACTGAGTGAGCAACTTAACAAAGTTAGGTGGTAGATGTTTTATCATGTGATATGATATTGGGTCTAAACCTGTGGATTTTTTTGGGTCTTTCACAGAAGAGATGGCGTTTTGGACTTCTTTTGCCTTAAACATGCAGTTTATAGGCAACTGGTTGTCATCTGGGGGGTATGTGAAACCCTTCTCCTGATCTAACCTATAATTGAGTCGTTCAGTATCTAGGGATTTTGATTGACTATTTTTGGCAAAGGTATCTGCTAATAGGTTTGCCTTTTCAGAGTCAGTTGTGGTCATTTTATCACCCGATAGTAGTGGCTTTTCTTTAGTTCTGTATCTACATTTAAATCTGCGGATTTTCTTCCAGATTTTGCCACAGTCTTTGTAATCTTTAGTTTCTTTGTGGACAAAGTTTTCCCAGTTTTGAAGTTTAGCCTCAGCGGTGATCTGGTTAAATTGTATTTCAGCTGACTTCATATTCGTGAAGTTAGCGTCTGAGCAGTGCCTGAGATATGTCCTAATGTGATATCGCTTGTTTGCCAAGGCTTCATCACAGTCTGCATTCCACCACTCATTCCTTTTGGCCTTACAGTTAGGATTTACTGATTTAAGCGGAATGTGATTATTGGCAGCAGTGAGTATACATTGACGTATATTATTGTAAGAGGCTTCGATGTCATCCGTAAGGAGAGTTTCCTCCCTGACACCCTCGAGCTCCGCACGGAAGCTGTCCCAATTTGCCTGTTTGTAATTGTACTTTTTTCTGACCTCCGAGTTATTGCGATTAGGGGCGAAGTGGCGGAAGGTAAGAACAATGGGTAAGTGATCGGAGCCGAGGGCGTCCGGGAAAACGTTCCAGTCGATGTCAGTGACTATGGCATTTGAGCAAAGGGAGAGATCGATTGCTGATGGGGAATGGTCAGCTCTGTCTGGAAGTCTGGTTGCCGAGCCATCGTTTAGTATACAAAAGTCAGTTTCCAAAATGACGTCAGCAAGGTTGCTATTGGCATGTTTGTATCTAGGGTTAGCAGAGTCCCACAGAGGGTGGTGATTATTAAAATCACCCATCACGCACCAGTGTGCCCTGCTATGATCCAGGGATTTTAGCCAGTCGGTAGTTCCTTTTTTATTACACCCGTGGGGGTAATATATGTTAACTATGTTGAGGTTTTTGGATCCTTTTATTTCGATTTCAACAGCACATGTACTGAGATTTTCTGAACTAGGGATGAGAGGTGCAAAGGGTTTGTAATTTAAGGAAGACTTTAGATAAATAGCTGTTTGAATGAGTTGCCCTGAGCCCTTTTGCTCTACTATGGGAGGGAAGTCAAAACCATCTATAGAAGGCAGTAGGGAGCGTTTTCTCTTGACTGACTGGATAACTAAGATGTCAGCAGAGTGATTTGATATATAATTATATAGCTGAGAGAAGTTAGAGTTGATAGAGCGACAGTTCCACTGTAATATGATAAATCCGTGACCGCTTTCACCTTGTTCAGCCATTTTAACACGCACAAAGAAGGTAAGTTAAAGGGCAGATTTAAAATAGGTTAAAAAGTGGTTTTAACAGCTTTCATATCCGTCACGGACAACTGCTTGGCACCAGCAAGGGCGCCCAGCGCCAGAGTGGCGCCGCCCGGAATGAAGCGTTCAACCTTGGTGTTGGAGAGTTGTGTGTATGTAGCTGAGAGGGAGTCGATCAGGTCGAGAGGACTCTGCATCTGTCTGGCCTTAACCATGAAGCCGAGGCACTGCTCGATGAAACCTTGAAGGCCTCTTTGTTGTTCATTTAAATTTGCATATTGCTCTCCTGTTTTTAGCTTATCTAGTGCAGCGTCGGCTAGCTCATGCTCTGCCTTCTCCTGCTCCTCCCTCATCTGCTGCTTTATTTCCTGTTCAGTTTTAAGTTTGTATTCTCTGAATCTCTGGGCCAATCCCTCCTCCATTCTCCCCATCAACCTCTCGAAGAGCTGCTCTTCTTTCGAGTCCTCCTTCCTGTTCTGGGCTTTGCGTAGGAGGGAGGCCTTTAACCCGGGGGTCCCATGAAGCGGCGCCTCTGCCGGCCGAGCCGTCTGAGACTTACAGGGCGCCTGGGGGCCAGGATTTGGATTTTGCGAAGTTGTTTGGTGCTTCGCGGTTGCAGCAGAGCTGTCCGCATGAACTGGAAGGAGTGTATTGTCATGCTCGGTCATTTTGTTTTTGATTTCTTGTATTTTATTTACTTGCCCACCCAGGGGGGGTCTCTGGACAGCCAAAGAGTACCCGGACCGGGGGGTTGAGGTCCGCCGGATCGGTTGCGGAGGGGGACGCCAGAAGGAGTCCCTCATTTCCGCTGGGGCAGTCGCTGTTTTATTTTGTTGTTTGGCGAGCTCGCGCCGCGCCCGATCCAGGGCCTCAGAATATGGTATGTATGCTGCCGACCTGATCTTATTGGCCTGCAGCCTCAGTCTCATTTCCGGGCATCCAAGATAAGCGGCGGAATGCTCGCCCTTGCAGTTTACGCAATGTTTGGCCTTGGTGCACGTCGCTCCGTCGTGGCCCTTGGAGCCACATCGGGGGCAGATCTGCACTTTTGATTTGCATTGTTGTTTTAGGTGCGATAGTCTCTGGCACTTCGTACAGCGCCGCACTGGAGGAGTGTAGGGTTCGACGCCGTACACCTCACTCTCCAGAACGACGCTGTCTGGAAGAATTGCCGTTGTAAAGGTGACACGGACCGCCTGAGACGGTTTCCCATCCCTAAGGAGAAGACGGCGAAAAGATCGAACCGAGGAGGGGCCCTTTTCTACAAGACTCCCATCCTCCATCCGGACGCGCACGCCCACTGCCATCTCAGACAGGTCTGTTCCTGAATGTATTGTGGGTATGCGTTTAATGACACCTTCGGTTGTTACCTCCGGACGGTGGCATTTCACTTTGATGCCGCCGATCGAGTCCAGCCTCAATAGCTTGTTTTGTTGTGATGCTGAGGAGCACCCTACCAGGACGCTCCCAGCTGCCAGCATGCGTATTTCTTTGACCTCGCCGATGGCAAGGTCAAACGTTTTTTTCCTCCTGAGGCCGAGTCCCTGCAATGTTGCCGGGCCCTCCTTCAGGTCCTGCACCACCACGGGGAACTCTAAGAAGGAGGGAGGAGGTTGCTTGGGTTGATAAAGAAGTTTTCTTCGGGGTCTTTGTTTTGTGTGTGTGTGTGTATTGGCAGGTGGTAGTGGCTGTTGAGTTGTCTGGTTTTCTTGTGATTCAGTAAGGGGTTGGGAGGTGTCGACCCCCCGGGCAGATGTTGCATGGGAAATACCTGTGTTTCCCTGAAGAGGGGGACCCTCGCAGAGGACCTTTTGCTTCTTTTTCTTTTTGGGCTTCTTACGATTGACTTCGGTGAAGTCTTCCTCAAAATGATCAGTAATCTGAGAGCGTGGGGGGCTATCCCGGGAGAGAAGAGATTCCGGAGAGCTCTGCCCCCCCTCAGGGTCGTCCTCCCGCAATCTCTTTCTCTTGAAAGGAGAAGATATTCTGGTTTTCTCATTGGTGATTGCTTTATTAAGCTGTTTGGATTTTGGGGACTGACCAGTCCGGCTGGCCCGGTCAGTCTCATTCAGTGATTCCATGGGAATATCTGGGGCGCGGTCAGAACCGCTTGCTGTTTGGTCCATATTAAGGGACCAATCTTGCTCCCTCAGAGCAGTGGTATCCGTTGGAAGGTAGTTATCTACCCAGATGAATGTTTCCCGCCTATCAGCAAAGGTGGTGTTTGGCAGTTTGTGTTTAGCAACTTGGCTCATCACTTACAAGGTACGGTACGGTCACCAAGAAAAAACAAGCCAAACAGCTCAGGGTTAAAAAGGCAGGATATATAAAAGCAGGGTAACAAAAGCGTCCCAAGACAAAGAGTGAGCTGAAGCTCACCCCTCTAGCGACTTTCACTTCTCTCCCGAGAATCACGAGGACTCCTGCAGGGCGAGTGAGAACGCCACCAAGGGCAGCTAGCCCCCTTTCTGGACCCACGCCAAGAGCAGAGGGAGCTGTGTCGTGTGTTTAAGACACAACGAAAATGTGATTGTCCCCCTTTACCCTCAGGAATTCGGGAGAAAATCGCTATTTGAGCACTGACTTGGCTATGTAAGCTCGAGGTGCGTTAAAGCAGTCGCTATGTAATCAGCATGTTTGCTTGTGAAAGAACGCACTCTACGGGCCAGCAACTGCAGTGAATTACTCGTGCTGAGTGTGACATGACATGCACGTGACAGAACACGACAATCTCCTCTCAAACTGCTGTGGTGTTGTTCACACATATACTTTTCTTGATTATCTTTTTTAATCCTATATTAGAAATACTTCAGCCAAACCTAACATGTGTAGATAGTTACAAATACATGTAGTAATGTTGATTTTAAATATTCACATGACTACAATATTTTGTTGATTAATATTAAAACATAGCCCTGTCCTGGAAAATATGTTCAGAACAGCTACTATGCTCAGGACAGCTACTATGCTCAAGACAACTATAATGTCTATTGTTAGCAACCAATCAGATCTGAGTACTTCTGTATCTCTAATGATTGCGGCTTAATAAATATTGTCTTACATTAGTTAATTATTGTCTTTTAGAATCAGTAATCATACGTTCACCACACCTATAAAACGCTACATTTTGTTTAATTGCTGGTGCCCTATTTCAGCGAGTTAAAATGAGCATTGCTATTTGATCACAAGGAGCCACAATGGAAATACCCTTTCAGTTAAGACAACTCTTTCGAGAAAACATTAAAAATCAAGATGGATGACTTCCCTTGATAGACAGGGTTCTCTTCGCTCCTTGTTTCTTTTATGCGTGTTTCTCCATCCATTCTTCAACGCTTTCCCTTGACCTTTGTTCCTCTTTATGCATTTCCCACGCCTGAACATGTACTGCCTACTCCTTGACTTCTTAGACCGTCTGAGACCTCCGGCTTATCAAAACGGTCTCAATCATATCAGAATGTAACAATAAACCCAAACAAGTGGACAGATTGTACCCTTTTTATTTTTATTGATTTTTTTACAGATGGAAATACTGATTTTTCCTTAAATCAAAGATCCTTTTTCAATTTAATTTTTTTTATTTGACTTGGTTTAATGAGCATATAAATTGTGAGTGGGGAGGGTGGACTTTTCATTTTCATTGTTTCACTTGCAGGGGATAGCGCGAACGCAGTCCCCCTCACCAAGAAATTACACACTCGAGTCATCAACATTTGTGATGATCGTAGGGGTCAGCCCGCCCGTGTAGTGCAATGGACAGGCCTCGCCCCAGGAGTACCCCCTTGTTGATCAAGGTGTCTCCCGTGCCAGGTAAGTATGCCACATCCGGAAACACCACAAACCCCGACCCAAAGCAATTTCTCAAACTGCTGTGGTGTTGTTCACACATATACTTTTCTTGAATATCTTTTTTAATCCTATATTAGAAATACTTCAGCCAAACCTAACATGTGTAGATAGTTACAAATACATGTAGTAATGTTGATTTTAAATATTCACATGACTACAATATTTTGTTGATTAATATTAAAACATAGCCCTGTCCTGGAAAATATGTTCAAAACAGCTACTATGCTCAGGACAGCTACTATGCTCAAGACAACTATAATGTCTATTGTTAGCAACCAATCAGATCTGAGTACTTCTGTATCTCTAAAGATTGCGGCTTAATAAATATTGTCTTACATTAGTTAATTATTGTCTTTTAGAATCAGTAATCATACGTTCACCACACCTATAAAACGCTACATTTTGTTTAATTGCTGGTGCCCTATTTCAGCGAGTTAAAATGAGCATTGCTATTTGATCACAAGGAGCCACAATGGAAATACCCTTTCAGTTAAGACAACTCTTTCGAGAAAACATTAAAAATCAAGATGGATGACTTCCCTTGATAGACAGGGTTCTCTTCGCTCCTTGTTTCTTTTATGCGTGTTTCTCCATCCATTCTTCAACGCTTTCCCTTGACCTTTGTTCCTCTTTATGCATTTCCCACGCCTGAACATGTACTGCCTACTCCTTGACTTCTTTGACCGTCTGAGACCTCCGGCTTATCAAAACGGTCTCAATCATATCAGAATGTAACAATAAACCCAAACAAATGGACAGATTGTACCCTTTTTATTTTTATTGATTTTTTTACAGATGGAAATACTGATTTTTCCTTAAATCAAAGATCCTTTTTCAATTAAAAAAAATGTATTTGACTTGGTTTAATGAGCATATAAATTGTGAGTGGGGAGGGTGGACTTTTCATTTTCATTGTTTCACTTGCAGGGGATAGCGCGAACGCAGTCCCCCTCACCAAGAAATTACACACTCGAGTCATCAACATTTGTGATGATCGCAGGGGTCAGCCCGCCCGTGTAGTGCAATGGACAGGCCTCGCCCCAGGAGTACCCCCTTGTTGATCAAGGTGTCTCCCGTGCCAGGTAAGTATGCCACATCCGGAAACACCACAAACCCCGACCCAAAGCAATTTCTCAAACTGCTGTGGTGTTGTTCACACATATACTTTTCTTGAATATCTTTTTTAATCCTATATTAGAAATACTTCAGCCAAACCTAACATGTGTAGATAGTTACAAATACATGTAGTAATGTTGATTTTAAATATTCACATGACTACAATATTTTGTTGATTAATATTAAAACATAGCCCTGTCCTGGAAAATATGTTCAGAACAGCTACTATGCTCAGGACAGCTACTATGCTCAAGACAACTATAATGTCTATTGTTAGCAACCAATCAGATCTGAGTACTTCTGTATCTCTAATGATTGCGGCTTAATAAATATTGTCTTACATTAGTTAATTATTGTCTTTTAGAATCAGTAATCATACGTTCACCACACCTATAAAACGCTACATTTTGTTTAATTGCTGGTGCCCTATTTCAGCGAGTTAAAATGAGCATTGCTATTTGATCACAAGGAGCCACAATGGAAATACCCTTTCAGTTAAGACAACTCTTTCGAGAAAACATTAAAAATCAAGATGGATGACTTCCCTTGATAGACAGGGTTCTCTTCGCTCCTTGTTTCTTTTATGCGTGTTTCTCCATCCATTCTTCAACGCTTTCCCTTGACCTTTGTTCCTCTTTATGCATTTCCCACGCCTGAACATGTACTGCCTACTCCTTGACTTCTTAGACCGTCTGAGACCTCCGGCTTATCAAAACGGTCTCAATCATATCAGAATGTAACAATAAACCCAAACAAGTGGACAGATTGTACCCTTTTTATTTTTATTGATTTTTTTACAGATGGAAATACTGATTTTTCCTTAAATCAAAGATCCTTTTTCAATTAAAAAAAATGTATTTGACTTGGTTTAATGAGCATATAAATTGTGAGTGGGGAGGGTGGACTTTTCATTTTCATTGTTTCACTTGCAGGGGATAGCGCGAACGCAGTCCCCCTCACCAAGAAATTACACACTCGAGTCATCAACATTTGTGATGATCGTAGGGGTCAGCCCGCCCGTGTAGTGCAATGGACAGGCCTCGCCCCAGGAGTACCCCCTTGTTGATCAAGGTGTCTCCCGTGCCAGGTAAGTATGCCACATCCGGAAACACCACAAACCCCGACCCAAAGCAATTTCTCAAACTGCTGTGGTGTTGTTCACACATATACTTTTCTTGAATATATTTTTTAATCCTATATTAGAAATACTTCAGCCAAACCTAACATGTGTAGATAGTTACAAATACATGTAGTAATGTTGATTTTAAATATTCACATGACTACAATATTTTGTTGATTAATATTAAAACATAGCCCTGTCCTGGAAAATATGTTCAAAACAGCTACTATGCTCAGGACAGCTACTATGCTCAAGACAACTATAATGTCTATTGTTAGCAACCAATCAGATCTGAGTACTTCTGTATCTCTAAAGATTGCGGCTTAATAAATATTGTCTTACATTAGTTAATTATTGTCTTTTAGAATCAGTAATCATACGTTCACCACACCTATAAAACGCTACATTTTGTTTAATTGCTGGTGCCCTATTTCAGCGAGTTAAAATGAGCATTGCTATTTGATCACAAGGAGCCACAATGGAAATACCCTTTCAGTTAAGACAACTCTTTCGAGAAAACATTAAAAATCAAGATGGATGACTTCCCTTGATAGACAGGGTTCTCTTCGCTCCTTGTTTCTTTTATGCGTGTTTCTCCATCCATTCTTCAACGCTTTCCCTTGACCTTTGTTCCTCTTTATGCATTTCCCACGCCTGAACATGTACTGCCTACTCCTTGACTTCTTTGACCGTCTGAGACCTCCTGCTTATCAAAACGGTCTCAATCATATCAGAATGTAACAATAAACCCAAACAAGTGGACAGATTGTACCCTTTCTATTTTTATTGATTTTTTTACAGATGGAAATACTGATTTTTCCTTAAATCAAAGATCCTTTTTCAATTTAATTTTTTTTTATTTGACTTGGTTTAATGAGCATATAAATTGTGAGTGGGGCGGGTGGACTTTTCATTTTCATTGTTTCACTTGCAGGGGATAGCGCGAACGCAGTCCCCCTCACCAAGAAATTACACACTCGAGTCATCAACATTTGTGATGATCGTAGGGGTCAGCCCGCACGTGTAGTGCAATGGACAGGCCTCGCCCCAGGAGTACCCCCTTGTTGATCAAGGTGTCTCCCGTGCCAGGTAAGTATGTCACATTCGGAAACACCACAAACCCCGACCCAAAGCAATTTCTCAAACTGCTGTGGTGTTGTTCACACATATACTTTTCTTGATTTTCTTTTTTTAATCCTATATTAGAAATACTTCAGCCAAACCTAACATGTGTAGATAGTTACAAATACATGTAGTAATGTTGATTTTAAATATTCACATGACTACAATATTTTGTTGATTAATATTAAAACATAGCCCTGTCCTGGAAAATATGTTCAGAACAGCTACTATGCTCAGGACAGCTACTATGCTCAAGACAACTATAATGTCTATTGTTAGCAACCAATCAGATCTGAGTACTTCTGTATCTCTAATGATTGCGGCTTAATAAATATTGTCTTACATTAGTTAATTATTGTCTTTTAGAATCAGTAATCATACGTTCACCACACCTATAAAACGCTACATTTTGTTTAATTGCTGGTGCCCTATTTCAGCGAGTTAAAATGAGCATTGCTATTTGATCACAAGGAGCCACAATGGAAATACCCTTTCAGTTAAGACAACTCTTTCGAGAAAACATTAAAAATCAAGATGGATGACTTCCCTTGATAGACAGGGTTCTCTTCGCTCCTTGTTTCTTTTATGCGTGTTTCTCCATCCATTCTTCAACGCTTTCCCTTGACCTTAATTTGTTCCTCTTTATGCATTTCCCACGCCTGAACATGTACTGCCTACTCCTTGACTTCTTAGACCGTCTGAGACCTCCGGCTTATCAAAACGGTCTCAATCATATCAGAATGTAACAATAAACCCAAACAAGTGGACAGATTGTACCCTTTTTATTTTTATTGATTTTTTACAGATGGAAATACTGATTTTTCCTTAAATCTAAGATCCTTTTTCAATTAAAAAAAATGTATTTGACTTGGTTTAATGAGCATATAAATTGTGAGTGGGGAGGGTGAACTTTTCATTTTCATTGTTTCACTTGCAGGGGATAGCGCGAACGCAGTCCCCCTCACCAAGAAATTACACACTCGAGTCATCAACATTTGTGATGATCGTAGGGGTCAGCCCGCCCGTGTAGTGCAATGGACAGGCCTCGCCCCAGGAGTACCCCCTTGTTGATCAAGGTGTCTCCCGTGCCAGGTAAGTATGCCACATCCGGAAACACCACAAACCCCGACCCAAAGCAATTTCTCAAACTGCTGTGGTGTTGTTCACACATATACTTTTCTTGAATATCTTTTTTAATCCTATATTAGAAATACTTCAGCCAAACCTAACATGTGTAGATAGTTACAAATACATGTAGTAATGTTGATTTTAAATATTCACATGACTACAATATTTTGTTGATTAATATTAAAACATAGCCCTGTCCTGGAAAATATGTTCAGAACAGCTACTATGCTCAGGACAGCTACTATGCTCAAGACAACTATAATGTCTATTGTTAGCAACCAATCAGATCTGAGTACTTCTGTATCTCTAAAGATTGCGGCTTAATAAATATTGTCTTACATTAGTTAATTATTGTCTTTTAGAATCAGTAATCATACGTTCACCACACCTATAAAACGCTACATTTTGTTTAATTGCTGGTGCCCTATTTCAGCGAGTTAAAATGAGCATTGCTATTTGATCACAAGGAGCCACAATGGAAATACCCTTTCAGTTAAGACAACTCTTTCGAGAAAACATTAAAAATCAAGATGGATGACTTCCCTTGATAGACAGGGTTCTCTTCGCTCCTTGTTTCTTTTATGCGTGTTTCTCCATCCATTCTTCAACGCTTTCCCTTGACCTTTGTTCCTCTTTATGCATTTCCCACGCCTGAACATGTACTGCCTACTCCTTGACTTCTTTGACCGTCTGAGACCTCCGGCTTATCAAAACGGTCTCAATCATATCAGAATGTAACAATAAACCCAAACAAGTGGACAGATTGTACCCTTTTTATTTTTATTGATTTTTTTACAGATGGAAATACTGATTTTTCCTTAAATCAAAGATCCTTTTTCAATTTAATTTTTTTTTTATTTGACTTGGTTTAATGAGCATATAAATTGTGAGTGGGGAGGGTGGACTTTTCAGTGTAACATGCCCCTAATGGCTTTGCCGTGAGGGCGTAAAACTTTCATCTCTCGTGGACTTTTCATTTTCATTGTTTCACTTGCAGGGGATAGCGCGAACGCAGTCCCCCTCACCAAGAAATTACACACTCGAGTCATCAACATTTGTGATGATCGTAGGGGTCAGCCCGCCCGTGTAGTGCAATGGACAGGCCTCGCCCCAGGAGTACCCCCTTGTTGATCAAGGTGTCTCCCGTGCCAGGTAAGTATGCCACATCCGGAAACACCACAAACCCCGACCCAAAGCAATTTCTCAAACTGCTGTGGTGTTGTTCACACATATACTTTTCTTGATTATCTTTTTTAATCCTATATTAGAAATACTTCAGCCAAACCTAACATGTGTAGATAGTTACAAATACATGTAGTAATGTTGATTTTAAATATTCACATGACTACAATATTTTGTTGATTAATATTAAAACATAGCCCTGTCCTGGAAAATATGTTCAGAACAGCTACTATGCTCAGGACAGCTACTATGCTCAAGACAACTATAATGTCTATTGTTAGCAACCAATCAGATCTGAGTACTTCTGTATCTCTAATGATTGCGGCTTAATAAATATTGTCTTACATTAGTTAATTATTGTCTTTTAGAATCAGTAATCATACGTTCACCACACCTATAAAACGCTACATTTTGTTTAATTGCTGGTGCCCTATTTCAGCGAGTTAAAATGAGCATTGCTATTTGATCACAAGGAGCCACAATGGAAATACCCTTTCAGTTAAGACAACTCTTTCGAGAAAACATTAAAAATCAAGATGGATGACTTCCCTTGATAGACAGGGTTCTCTTCGCTCCTTGTTTCTTTTATGCGTGTTTCTCCATCCATTCTTCAACGCTTTCCCTTGACCTTAATTTGTTCCTCTTTATGCATTTCCCACGCCTGAACATGTACTGCCTACTCCTTGACTTCTTAGACCGTCTGAGACCTCCGGCTTATCAAAACGGTCTCAATCATATCAGAATGTAACAATAAACCCAAACAAGTGGACAGATTGTACCCTTTTTATTTTTATTGATTTTTTACAGATGGAAATACTGATTTTTCCTTAAATCTAAGATCCTTTTTCAATTAAAAAAAATGTATTTGACTTGGTTTAATGAGCATATAAATTGTGAGTGGGGAGGGTGAACTTTTCATTTTCATTGTTTCACTTGCAGGGGATAGCGCGAACGCAGTCCCCCTCACCAAGAAATTACACACTCGAGTCATCAACATTTGTGATGATCGTAGGGGTCAGCCCGCCCGTGTAGTGCAATGGACAGGCCTCGCCCCAGGAGTACCCCCTTGTTGATCAAGGTGTCTCCCGTGCCAGGTAAGTATGCCACATCCGGAAACACCACAAACCCCGACCCAAAGCAATTTCTCAAACTGCTGTGGTGTTGTTCACACATATACTTTTCTTGAATATCTTTTTTAATCCTATATTAGAAATACTTCAGCCAAACCTAACATGTGTAGATAGTTACAAATACATGTAGTAATGTTGATTTTAAATATTCACATGACTACAATATTTTGTTGATTAATATTAAAACATAGCCCTGTCCTGGAAAATATGTTCAGAACAGCTGCTATGCTCAGGACAGCTACTATGCTCAAGACAACTATAATGTCTATTGTTAGCAACCAATCAGATCTGAGTACTTCTGTATCTCTAAAGATTGCGGCTTAATAAATATTGTCTTACATTAGTTAATTATTGTCTTTTAGAATCAGTAATCATACGTTCACCACACCTATAAAACGCTACATTTTGTTTAATTGCTGGTGCCCTATTTCAGCGAGTTAAAATGAGCATTGCTATTTGATCACAAGGAGCCACAATGGAAATACCCTTTCAGTTAAGACAACTCTTTCGAGAAAACATTAAAAATCAAGATGGATGACTTCCCTTGATAGACAGGGTTCTCTTCGCTCCTTGTTTCTTTTATGCGTGTTTCTCCATCCATTCTTCAACGCTTTCCCTTGACCTTTGTTCCTCTTTATGCATTTCCCACGCCTGAACATGTACTGCCTACTCCTTGACTTCTTTGACCGTCTGAGACCTCCGGCTTATCAAAACGGTCTCAATCATATCAGAATGTAACAATAAACCCAAACAAGTGGACAGATTGTACCCTTTTTATTTTTATTGATTTTTTTACAGATGGAAATACTGATTTTTCCTTAAATCAAAGATCCTTTTTCAATTTAATTTTTTTTTTATTTGACTTGGTTTAATGAGCATATAAATTGTGAGTGGGGAGGGTGGACTTTTCAGTGTAACATGCCCCTAATGGCTTTGCCGTGAGGGCGTAAAACTTTCATCTCTCGTGGACTTTTCATTTTCATTGTTTCACTTGCAGGGGATAGCGCGAACGCAGTCCCCCTCACCAAGAAATTACACACTCGAGTCATCAACATTTGTGATGATCGTAGGGGTCAGCCCGCCCGTGTAGTGCAATGGACAGGCCTCGCCCCAGGAGTACCCCCTTGTTGATCAAGGTGTCTCCCGTGCCAGGTAAGTATGCCACATCCGGAAACACCACAAACCCCGACCCAAAGCAATTTCTCAAACTGCTGTGGTGTTGTTCACACATATACTTTTCTTGAATATCTTTTTTAATCCTATATTAGAAATACTTCAGCCAAACCTAACATGTGTAGATAGTTACAAATACATGTAGTAATGTTGATTTTAAATATTCACATGACTACAATATTTTGTTGATTAATATTAAAACATAGCCCTGTCCTGGAAAATATGTTCAGAACAGCTACTATGCTCAGGACAGCTACTATGCTCAAGACAACTATAATGTCTATTGTTAGCAACCAATCAGATCTGAGTACTTCTGTATCTCTAATGATTGCGGCTTAATAAATATTGTCTTACATTAGTTAATTATTGTCTTTTAGAATCAGTAATCATACGTTCACCACACCTATAAAACGCTACATTTTGTTTAATTGCTGGTGCCCTATTTCAGCGAGTTAAAATGAGCATTGCTATTTGATCACAAGGAGCCACAATGGAAATACCCTTTCAGTTAAGACAACTCTTTCGAGAAAACATTAAAAATCAAGATGGATGACTTCCCTTGATAGACAGGGTTCTCTTCGCTCCTTGTTTCTTTTATGCGTGTTTCTCCATCCATTCTTCAACGCTTTCCCTTGACCTTTTTGTTCCTCTTTATGCATTTCCCACGCCTGAACATGTACTGCCTACTCCTTGACTTCTTAGACCGTCTGAGACCTCCGGCTTATCAAAACGGTCTCAATCATATCAGAATGTAACAATAAACCCAAACAAGTGGACAGATTGTACCCTTTTTATTTTTATTGATTTTTTTACAGATGGAAATACTGATTTTTCCTTAAATCTAAGATCCTTTTTCAATTAAAAAAAATGTATTTGACTTGGTTTAATGAGCATATAAATTGTGAGTGGGGAGGGTGAACTTTTCATTTTCATTGTTTCACTTGCAGGGGATAGCGCGAACGCAGTCCCCCTCACCAAGAAATTACACACTCGAGTCATCAACATTTGTGATGATCGTAGGGGTCAGCCCGCCCGTGTAGTGCAATGGACAGGCCTCGCCCCAGGAGTACCCCCTTGTTGATCAAGGTGTCTCCCGTGCCAGGTAAGTATGCCACATCCGGAAACACCACAAACCCCGACCCAAAGCAATTTCTCAAACTGCTGTGGTGTTGTTCACACATATACTTTTCTTGAATATCTTTTTTAATCCTATATTAGAAATACTTCAGCCAAACCTAACATGTGTAGATAGTTACAAATACATGTAGTAATGTTGATTTTAAATATTCACATGACTACAATATTTTGTTGATTAATATTAAAACATAGCCCTGTCCTGGAAAATATGTTCAGAACAGCTACTATGCTCAGGACAGCTACTATGCTCAAGACAACTATAATGTCTATTGTTAGCAACCAATCAGATCTGAGTACTTCTGTATCTCTAAAGATTGCGGCTTAATAAATATTGTCTTACATTAGTTAATTATTGTCTTTTAGAATCAGTAATCATACGTTCACCACACCTATAAAACGCTACATTTTGTTTAATTGCTGGTGCCCTATTTCAGCGAGTTAAAATGAGCATTGCTATTTGATCACAAGGAGCCACAATGGAAATACCCTTTCAGTTAAGACAACTCTTTCGAGAAAACATTAAAAATCAAGATGGATGACTTCCCTTGATAGACAGGGTTCTCTTCGCTCCTTGTTTCTTTTATGCGTGTTTCTCCATCCATTCTTCAACGCTTTCCCTTGACCTTTGTTCCTCTTTATGCATTTCCCACGCCTGAACATGTACTGCCTACTCCTTGACTTCTTAGACCGTCTGAGACCTCCGGCTTATCAAAACGGTCTCAATCATATCAGAATGTAACAATAAACCCAAACAAGTGGACAGATTGTACCCTTTTTATTTTTATTGATTTTTTTACAGATGGAAATACTGATTTTTCCTTAAATCAAAGATCCTTTTTCAATTTAATTTTTTTTTATTTGACTTGGTTTAATGAGCATATAAATTGTGAGTGGGGAGGGTGGACTTTTCAGTGTAACATGCCCCTAATGGCTTTGCCGTGAGGGCGTAAAACTTTCATCGTGGACTTTTCATTTTCATTGTTTCACTTGCAGGGGATAGCGCGAACGCAGTCCCCCTCACCAAGAAATTACACACTCGAGTCATCAACATTTGTGATGATCGTAGGGGTCAGCCCGCACGTGTAGTGCAATGGACAGGCCTCGCCCCAGGAGTACCCCCTTGTTGATCAAGGTGTCTCCCGTGCCAGGTAAGTATGTCACATTCGGAAACACCACAAACCCCGACCCAAAGCAATTTCTCAAACTGCTGTGGTGTTGTTCACACATATACTTTTCTTGAATATCTTTTTTAATCCTATATTAGAAATACTTCAGCCAAACCTAACATGTGTAGATAGTTACAAATACATGTAGTAATGTTGATTTTAAATATTCACATGACTACAATATTTTGTTGATTAATATTAAAACATAGCCCTGTCCTGGAAAATATGTTCAGAACAGCTACTATGCTCAGGACAGCTACTATGCTCAAGACAACTATAATGTCTATTGTTAGCAACCAATCAGATCTGAGTACTTCTGTATCTCTAAAGATTGCGGCTTAATAAATATTGTCTTACATTAGTTAATTATTGTCTTTTAGAATCAGTAATCATACGTTCACCACACCTATAAAACGCTACATTTTGTTTAATTGCTGGTGCCCTATTTCAGCGAGTTAAAATGAGCATTGCTATTTGATCACAAGGAGCCACAATGGAAATACCCTTTCAGTTAAGACAACTCTTTCGAGAAAACATTAAAAATCAAGATGGATGACTTCCCTTGATAGACAGGGTTCTCTTCGCTCCTTGTTTCTTTTATGCGTGTTTCTCCATCCATTCTTCAACGCTTTCCCTTGACCTTTGTTCCTCTTTATGCATTTCCCACGCCTGAACATGTACTGCCTACTCCTTGACTTCTTAGACCGTCTGAGACCTCCGGCTTATCAAAACGGTCTCAATCATATCAGAATGTAACAATAAACCCAAACAAGTGGACAGATTGTACCCTTTCTATTTTTATTGATTTTTTTACAGATGGAAATACTGATTTTTCCTTAAATCAAAGATCCTTTTTCAATTTAATTTTTTTTTATTTGACTTGGTTTAATGAGCATATAAATTGTGAGTGGGGCGGGTGGACTTTTCAGTGTAACATGCCCCTAATGGCTTTGCCGTGAGGGCGTAAAACTTTCATCTCTCGTGGACTTTTCATTTTCATTGTTTCACTTGCAGGGGATAGCGCGAACGCAGTCCCCCTCACCAAGAAATTACACACTCGAGTCATCAACATTTGTGATGATCGTAGGGGTCAGCCCGCACGTGTAGTGCAATGGACAGGCCTCGCCCCAGGAGTACCCCCTTGTTGATCAAGGTGTCTCCCGTGCCAGGTAAGTATGTCACATTCGGAAACACCACAAACCCCGACCCAAAGCAATTTCTCAAACTGCTGTGGTGTTGTTCACACATATACTTTTCTTGAATATCTTTTTTAATCCTATATTAGAAATACTTCAGCCAAACCTAACATGTGTAGATAGTTACAAATACATGTAGTAATGTTGATTTTAAATATTCACATGACTACAATATTTTGTTGATTAATATTAAAACATAGCCCTGTCCTGGAAAATATGCTACTATGCTCAGGACAGCTACTATGCTCAAGACAACTATAATGTCTATTGTTAGCAACCAATCAGATCTGAGTACTTCTGTATCTCTAAAGATTGCGGCTTAATAAATATTGTCTTACATTAGTTAATTATTGTCTTTTAGAATCAGTAATCATACGTTCACCACACCTATAAAACGCTACATTTTGTTTAATTGCTGGTGCCCTATTTCAGCGAGTTAAAATGAGCATTGCTATTTGATCACAAGGAGCCACAATGGAAATACCCTTTCAGTTAAGACAACTCTTTCGAGAAAACATTAAAAATCAAGATGGATGACTTCCCTTGATAGACAGGGTTCTCTTCGCTCCTTGTTTCTTTTATGCGTGTTTCTCCATCCATTCTTCAACGCTTTCCCTTGACCTTTGTTCCTCTTTATGCATTTCCCACGCCTGAACATGTACTGCCTACTCCTTGACTTCTTAGACCGTCTGAGACCTCCGGCTTATCAAAACGGTCTCAATCATATCAGAATGTAACAATAAACCCAAACAAGTGGACAGATTGTACCCTTTTTATTTTTATTGATTTTTTTACAGATGGAAATACTGATTTTTCCTTAAATCTAAGATCCTTTTTCAATTAAAAAAAATGTATTTGACTTGGTTTAATGAGCATATAAATTGTGAGTGGGGAGGGTGGACTTTTCATTTTCATTGTTTCACTTGCAGGGGATAGCGCGAACGCAGTCCCCCTCACCAAGAAATTACACACTCGAGTCATCAACATTTGTGATGATCGTAGGGGTCAGCCCGCCCGTGTAGTGCAATGGACAGGCCTCGCCCCAGGAGTACCCCCTTGTTGATCAAGGTGTCTCCCGTGCCAGGTAAGTATGCCACATTCGGAAACACCACAAACCCCGACCCAAAGCAATTTCTCAAACTGCTGTGGTGTTGTTCACACATATACTTTTCTTGAATATCTTTTTTAATCCTATATTAGAAATACTTCAGCCAAACCTAACATGTGTAGATAGTTACAAATACATGTAGTAATGTTGATTTTAAATATTCACATGACTACAATATTTTGTTGATTAATATTAAAACATAGCCCTGTCCTGGAAAATATGTTCAGAACAGCTACTATGCTCAGGACAGCAACTATGCTCAAGACAACTATAATGTCTATTGTTAGCAACCAATCAGATCTGAGTACTTCTCAGTGTATCTCTAAAGAAGGCGGCTTAATAAATATTGTCTTACATTAGTTAATTATTGTCTTTTAGAATCAGTAATCATACGTTCACCACACCTATAAAACGCTACATTTTGTTTAATTGCTGGTGCCCTATTTCAGCGAGTTAAAATGAGCATTGCTATTTGATCACAAGGAGCCACAATGGAAATACCCTTTCAGTTAAGACAACTCTTTCGAGAAAACATTAAAAATCAAGATGGATGACTTCCCTTGATAGACAGGGTTCTCTTCGCTCCTTGTTTCTTTTATGCGTGTTTCTCCATCCATTCTTCAACGCTTTCCCTTGACCTTTGTTCCTCTTTATGCATTTCCCACGCCTGAACATGTACTGCCTACTCCTTGACTTCTTAGACCGTCTGAGACCTCCGGCTTATCAAAACGGTCTCAATCATATCAGAATGTAACAATAAACCCAAACAAGTGGACAGATTGTACCCTTTTTATTTTTATTGATTTTTTTACAGATGGAAATACTGATTTTTCCTTAAATCAAAGATCCTTTTTCAATTTAATTTTTTTTTATTTGACTTGGTTTAATGAGCATATAAATTGTGAGTGGGGCGGGTGGACTTTTCATTTTCATTGTTTCACTTGCAGGGGATAGCGCGAACGCAGTCCCCCTCACCAAGAAATTACACACTCGAGTCATCAACATTTGTGATGATCGTAGGGGTCAGCCCGCCCGTGTAGTGCAATGGACAGGCCTCGCCCCAGGAGTACCCCCTTGTTGATCAAGGTGTCTCCCGTGCCAGGTAAGTATGCCACATTCGGAAACACCACAAACCCCGACCCAAAGCAATTTCTCAAACTGCTGTGGTGTTGTTCACACATATACTTTTCTTGAATATCTTTTTTAATCCTATATTAGAAATACTTCAGCCAAACCTAACATGTGTAGATAGTTACAAATACATGTAGTAATGTTGATTTTAAATATTCACATGACTACAATATTTTGTTGATTAATATTAAAACATAGCCCTGTCCTGGAAAATATGTTCAGAACAGCTACTATGCTCAGGACAGCTACTATGCTCAAGACAACTATAATGTCTATTGTTAGCAACCAATCAGATCTGAGTACTTCTGTATCTCTAAAGATTGCGGCTTAATAAATATTGTCTTACATTAGTTAATTATTGTCTTTTAGAATCAGTAATCATACGTTCACCACACCTATAAAACGCTACATTTTGTTTAATTGCTGGTGCCCTATTTCAGCGAGTTAAAATGAGCATTGCTATTTGATCACAAGGAGCCACAATGGAAATACCCTTTCAGTTAAGACAACTCTTTCGAGAAAACATTAAAAATCAAGATGGATGACTTCCCTTGATAGACAGGGTTCTCT